>NC_092871.1:21607725-21625375 GCF_032062135.1 Pyxicephalus adspersus
TTTTGCAAAATAAGGAAACACAAGGAAAGTAAGGGAGAGTGGGCGAGTTGTGTCCAGAGATACAACTTGCCCACTCTCCCATCGTAGGCTCAGACCTGGGCTTCTGGGATCATGACCTCACTCTGGGGAAAGTTTCTTCCTCTTTGAGTGACACCCGGCTCCCGGTCCAAAAAGGTTGGCAACCTCTGCTATAGTAGACACTTACTCCTCAGTCTTCCCAAAAATAGTCAGTGGATGTTTTTTTTTTTTTTTTAATACTTAGTACATGGAACCATTTGAAGGGATTTCGGTGTGCTCCCTAAAATGAAGCATCACTTTCATGTGGTTGGAAGATGATGTGATAATGTTGTTTGTTTCTGTGTGGTAAGCCAGGGTATATGTATTTTACTTTGTGTTAGTCACCATACACAAAATGAAAGAATCTAAACCGTGTCATCAATGAGTCACTTTATCAGATGTACACACAAGACCGGTGTGTGGAGTGTAGCTCTTGCCTTTTATTCTACATATGAAGTGTTTATAACAAGTTCCAACTTCATTAAAATTTGTGGTGGGTCAGAGGACTGTAAAATAAAAGATTTGTTTTAATGGTTTCCTAATTAGAAGTGGAGACTTATTCTAGTTTGTCTTCTTTTTGCAGAGCCATGTTGGCCAAAGGAATCAAACGAAAATACTCGGAGGTGGAAGGGGAGACGGGCAGTGGTCCAGAATCAGAAATGGCTGGTCGATACCAGAGCTCCCTGCCGGCAGTGCAGTCTCACTGTTTAATGAACATATCTCTGGTAAAGCTTCACCGTAGCCTGCACCACGTAGAGCCCAACCTAAGACATCTCGTACTGGTGGCCAACACCTTACGTCGCCTTCAGGATAATATGCAGGCAGAATCAACCTCCCTAGTAGGGTGGAAACCTATGGAAGACAACTCGAGAAAAGACTCTCAGTTATTTGTCAGTGAGAGCAAAAATCCAGTTTCGGATGTACCAGGAGAAGATGCCTTGCTTTCCACTATGGATGCTTCTTTGTGCTCCTCAATTTCCACCATACTTGAGGATCTAAATAATTTTGAGGGACTTAACTGCTCTCCACTGCCTCAGCCAGAAGATGAACAGCTCTACTCTCCAAAGGACTTCAATAAAGACGGTAGTCGAGAAGAATCTGGGAAGCTAACATCTTCCTCTTCCTACTTAAGTTCCTCTACCTACCTTCTTGGTGATAACCTAGAGGACATTTTTGAAGATATTGACACATCCATGTATGACAGTGATCCCTGGGCTAGCAGCAACCTTTTAAACTTTAAAACATTTTCTAGCATCAATGAACCTGAGGAGAAATCCTTGTCAGATGGACAAGATTCCTTGCTAGAGCTGGGTGACTTGGACTATCTGATGGACGTTTTGGTGGGAACTCAAAACTGCTGATGATCTCAGTAGGATATTTGAAGGACATAAATTTGTATCTTGTAACAAGACACTATTGTAAATAACAGACTTTTAATTTATTATGAGCAAATGAACTTAACTGTTTTCATGGGGAAAAGGGGGCATTGTTATCCGCAATAACTGTCAGACAATCTCAAAAAATTAACTGCAGAACATCAATTTGGCATCATGAAATATATCAAAAGATCTAACGAGTTATAAACATAGCTACATAAAAATCGTTCAGCTAAATGACCATATAATACCAGTAATATGACCTTATCAGTTTGACTTTCTATACTTTCAAAGCCATTTCATAAATGCTTCTGCACCATTTTACAAATTGCTATTACAACACTGTTTGTAGAGCACCAACTTTTTAAACGAAACCCCAAGAAGAAGCCATTAGGACAGTTTGCCCCATCATATATACAATGTATATAAAAGGCTTATATATAGAGATATATATAAATCTATATTTTTAAGACTAATTTAAATGTAAAGGTTCAAATTGCCTTAATCATTCTACATTTCTTTATATCGCTTTTAGGCTCTTTTTTTTATTTTTCTCACCATCATGGCGTTGGTGTGCATGTGTTTGTTTCAGTGTCCAGTAAAAGCCATACAAATTATTTATTTAATTATCTGATAATCAGATGCTGGCTGTCAATTTGACCATCCGCCACAAACTGAATTTTTAAATTTAATGGTTTTCTAAAAGATTAATAAATATTGGAAATAAAGCAATATTTTTATATATGTGCGGCGTTGGGTTAAAAAGCCATATCTGTCTTTCGCCAGCCTATGTTCAGGGTACCATCTGTCCAAATGATTGGTTTCCTGGAGAACTACTACAAGGCCAGTGCTGTTACCTCATTTTAATGTAACTTTCTCAACTTTCTTAGTATTTATTTTAAAATCTGCCTTGCCTTTCTAGTGTTGATGTATTACCAAGGTAGGTCTCCATGCACATTATAGGGGCTCCAGAACACTGAGACGAGTACATTTTTGTCCGTGTTTCTGCCTCGGAAATGTTTGGTGATGGTATTTATTGACTTTACTTTGTCAGAAGTGATTTTGTTAGTAATTTAATGCCTGAGTAATCTCTATTATTTATCCTTTGGTGAATATTTATGATTGGAATAAAACAGAATTTCTTAACTGGATTTGTTGATTGTGTTGATTTTTTTTTTTCCTTTTAATTTTTACTACACCTCAAGCAGAACTATTTATTTGCCAATTTAAAGTAACCAGCACATCCGTGCAACACAGGGTGAGATATAGGAAGGTGCAAAGTGTGCTACTGCACAAGAGCCCTGGACCTGAGGAGGGTCCACCACGGGAGACCCAAATCGATACTGCACAGGGTCAGCTGTTAACCACATCCGCTACTGGTGCAATATATGCATTGTATTATGTTGGCTCTTTATAAATGAGATTATTATTATTAATATAATAATTAAACAAGATTTTTATAGCGCCAACATATTACGCAGTGCTGTACATTAAATAGGGGTTGCAAATGACAGACGGTGACACAGGAGGAAAGGACCTTGCCCCGAAAAGCTTACAATCCAGGAGGTGGGGGAATTAACACACAATATTAATATTATTATGCATGCTATACTGAGGCAGGGAAATAAATTGAAATGCCAACTTTACCAAAAGTGAAAGACATGTACTCGCCACTATGTAAGAGGAAAATGAATACATCACACAATGTTGTACTCAAAAAGCAGGAAAAGTTGACAAGTTTTTCTTTGGTCATCCTCTAATATAAACTAGCCACATGCAAAAGGAAACAGATACTGTGCATGATTTGATTCTAATTCACATCAGAAATAAACCACAATTATGTTTTTCTGTATGTACTGTATCTCCCACTCTCGGAGAATAAAACGTTGAGAAGCGTGACCATCGGTCCTGTTGCCTGTGACAGCGGGAGGTCATCTATTCAGCAGCCACAGCTGTCGGTACATAGCCGGGTAAGAGTAAGTGCTATTTTAGGAGCCTCTGCACAGAAATATGTATGCCACTGTATTTCTACCGTGAGACTATATCACCCATTTAGAATTTACTTTCCTAATCTGCTATTAGCAAAAGACTGGACAACACTCCAGCTCTCATGCCCATGCACCAATGTTGGTTGGCAATAAAAAGCGTAATCTGGCATTTGGTCTTGAAAGCCATCAGTACAAAAATGTCCGAATATTTCAGAACAAAGAAAAGTATTCTGTTCTGGTAAGATCAAACATAGATTTTTGGAAAGGAAGGTAGTACATTTGTGAAAGTAAAACTTGATTAAGGAGTTTCCTGCTTTTAAATAACCTTATTCATTTGGTTAGGGAAATGCCCTCCAGCAGCTCATACTGAATGAATTGCTCTTTCTTGCTTTCTTCCTTATACATAGTTGCCCATTTCTACGTTGCTCGGAGATGTTGTTTGCATCTTATTTCAGCCCACTACAATCATTTTAGCATGTGTTTTTTTGGATAGCCATATTTCAAAATATATTAATTTTTATGTTCAGTCAAATGCTTTGTACTATTTTGGCCCTCTCTGTTATCTGATTATAATATTATTAATTAGCATTTGCTTTGTTATTCTTCTTGGCCACCACGAAAAAAGAGAAAATAAATGGTTTATGATAAGAGCCTATTTACTCTTTTTCACAACTTCTTCACAACCCTTTAGTTTTACAGTACAGATTTACCAACCTATATCAAATGAGAGGCAAGTTTTGGGTGTACAAGGCAAATGGGACAATACCCATTGCCCCCATGTCCTTTAGGGCCCAACTGACAGATCAGCAAAGAGTGCAGAAGCTGAAATGCTGTGCATTTGGGGTCCCTACTTTGTTTATGCCCAGAGCCCTGTTTTGTTTAGGATCATCTCTGGGCTTATCTAAATGTTCTGTTTAAACTCTATTCAATCAGGTAGAACCTAATCCTTCGTGTTGATGTATAATGAAAAGAGATTGTAAAGTAAGTGTTCAACCTTGTGGTAATTTTATCCCGGGTCGTGCGGATTTTTGCATTTACCTTTGCAGACAAACATTGTGTTTTTAGGCAACGGTATAGTAATGAAAGTCCAAAAATCCAGCCAGAACAGAAAATAAACTCTGCAGAGGTTCAGTGTCATCGGGGGAACCGTCCACGAAATATAACTTTGGGAACCTGGCAGCAAAACAAAAAAAAAATGGGGATTCTAATCCCTAAAGAAAAAACAAACAGGAAATTCAAATTGTTGGCTAAAGATCAGCCATTCAGTAGATTTACCAATCGTTAGTATTGTAAGACACACATAACTTATTACTGTGCATGCCTTCGAAACGAACGATTAACGACCGATCCGCTGATAATGGTTAATAAAAAACTTGCACAACGACGATGACGAACGAGGAATGTTGCTGGAAACGAATGACCGTCCTGGCGGATCTGATTGGACGACGACCGTTCGTTATCTATTGTGTGTACGGTCATTTTGTGATCGTGAATGGTTCTGCAGTACACTTTCTCCTTTACATGTCACTCCCTGCATCGTTCAAATGATCGTTTCTAGCGTGTGTACACTATTGGTGGGTAATACGATCGTTCAAAATAATCGTGAATAATAAGCGACAATTATTGCACGTGTGTACCTAGCCTAAATTTTCATTGTATTGACAATCAATAGGCTTATCTCTATGGCATTAAACTAGAACTGCCTGATGTATCAAAAACAAAGCACCATTAAATATACTAAGGATTTAATCAACATTACTAAATGCAAACATAAGTATTAAAAATCAGCACTCAATATGACTTGAAAGAAAGTTATGAAAGTTATCACAACTATTTTTTCAACAGCCCTCACATCCTTCCTTTTTTTTACTGAACAGTCCCCTTCCTGTGAGTCCAAGGTGTCATGGAAAACCCCTGTAGGTATTTGCCAACCCAAGGTTTATAGTACCGCTGTACACAATGGTGCTCACACATCACTAGGACTAGGTCCACTGCTGGAAAGAAGAAGAGCATCAACAATCAACTAGAAAACATCTAGAAAAAGAAATACATATAAATAAAATATAAAAATCTGATGAGTTTTTGACCAGACTCCTGATGAAACCTGTTCAGTATGGAGTGGAACAAACAATTCTTTGTTTTTTTGTTTTTCAAACAGGTATATATGGAATGGTTTCCAGAGTGAGTATAGATTTAATAGTGTATACCTAGCTTTAGTTGTTACCAGGGCCGCCGAGAAAAAATCTGGGCCCTGGTACAAAGAAGATGTGTGGGCCCTTATACAAAATTCTACACACATGTATGTGTGTATATTAATATTTATTTCTAACAATCGTAGATTACATTGTTACATTTAGATAAGTATGTATAGGTATAATTGTAATAATAAAGTATGCTAACAGTCAAGCCGTTTATAGTCTTGAATCTCTCGATAATGTAGACAAAAAGGCACACAATGTCAGTGGGTCATTTATACCGGCGGTCACCAACTGGTGGTCCACGAGTAAGTTTTAGTGGTCCGCAGTTCTGGACGGTGCACCCCCTAAGCGGGGTCCGTACAAGTCCCTGGCTCAGGGAAGTGGACACAACCCGCCCACTCTCCCATTGCAGGCTCAGATCTGCTATTGGGCGGGGTTATGCCATCATGACGTCACTATGGGGGAGGTTTCTCCCCCTCTTGAGTGACACTTGGTTCCCCGTGCATGCAGGAGCCGGTAATTTTAGTGGTCCTCGGGACCAAACAGGTTGGCGACCACTGGCGATCACTTTTAAGAAGAGAAAAGTAGAGAAGAGATCCTTTAGGGTCATTATTAAAGATAATACTAACCCCATGGCCATGACCACCGTGCGTGAGGTTGTTCAACCACCATGGATAATTTTATATTATTTGGCTTATTTTGTAATACATAGTTACATAGTAAGTCAGGTTGAAAAAAGACATAAGTTCATCTAGTTCAACCACTAGGGAAATAAACAAAGAAAAGAGAAAAAAGGCCTAATTTATTAAAGCTCTCCAATGCTGGAGAAGATACACTTTCATCAGTAAAGCTGGGTGACCTCACAAACCTGGAATGGATTAGGGATGAGCGAGAATCTCGCTCACTGAAAATGTAAGAGAGAACGTCCTGATTTGCCAAGAGGTCGAGCTCTCGCTGAACAGGAGGATTTCCAGAGCTGCATCATGCAGCCCTGAAAATCCTCTGTGATCACCAGGCACTAGAGGTTAATTAACCGGGGATCGCACACTCTTCTCAATTAATGCAGCCACAGTATTTCTTACAAAATATACATTTGTAACGGTAACAAATTTATAATTTGTAAGGGATACTTATATTACAATGTCAGGAGGTTTTCCTTTGCCCAGCTGCAATCATTGAGAAGAGTGTGTGATCCCCAGGACACTAGAGGTTAATTAACCACGCGGCCACGGCTCCATTCATTGAGAATATCCCCAGGCACTAGCGGTTAATTAACCCCAGGGATCGCAAATAGGGGGATTCCCAGGGCTGAATGCAACTCTGGGAATCCTCCTGTTTTATCTTCCTCTTTCAATACTTTCGTGAAATCAGTTCGCCGAAATTTTGTGGAACCATTGGAAGTTCGAGGAAATTTTCGCAAGAATGCCAGAGGCATTCTGGCTCATCCCTAAAATGGATATCTTAAGTCATTTGCTATTTGTTAGATCCATTCCATTCCAGGTTTGCTGGGTCACCCAGCTTCACTGATGAAAGTATACCCTGTGCAGCCTTGGAAAACTTTTATAAATCAGGCCCAATAAAAAAGAATTACATTTTTCATCATAATGGTTGATTTGGGTTCTAATGATGACATTTTGGTGGCTAACTTGTATTATATTGTATTATTGCTATGCTCTGTTGATGCAGAGTTAAAAAAATCACTAACTACTAATTTGCTGATTTAGGGTGCAAATCTGTTTATTCAAGAGCAATATTGTGGTAATATGGAATTTGTGAGCATGTAAATACCAAGAGAAGAGTTCTGGTTCATCGATGCAGGAAACGTTTTGCTTAATTTCACAACCGTTACCAACATGGTAGCACCCAAGACTGTACCCCGCAATTGTGAGCACAATAATAACTACCAACCTATCACTTTTATGTTCCTACCTATTATTATTACTTATTGTCTTTTATGTGTATGTTAGGGGTATCTTGTAAATTTGCCTCAAGTCAGCCCATCTACTTAATTGCACAGGTAGGGGTTAACATGCAAACTTTACCTATTGCAGGTTTGGGACTAAAGTCCTCGGCAACATTCTCAGAGTTTTTCAAGCATGAAAATTTCTGCCTGCTCAGTTCAGGATAGTAGCAATCAGGAGGAGTATTGTCCAAGTTTTTGAATTTGTGGCCCAAGCAATTGCATCGAACCTGGACAGATGTTGAATGTATCCTTGCACCACAATATATGAACAGGCTAAAGTAACCCAAAATTATTTAAAAATAAGTCTATGTATTTAGGGATAGCAAGATATGACTGGTCTGGAGGTTTAGCACCCAGATTCACAAAATATGCAAGCATGTCTTGACTGGTAGTTTTGGCATTTGCCATATGAGTGGGTGTGCTTGAAAACATTTGTGGGATGGTGGGAGCTCCTAATAGCTGGTAAACCTAACTGGATGACATTTATTTTGTTAAAGATCTGCGTTTCATGATTTTTTCTTAAAATCAGTGAATTGTTCTAACACATTTAAACTTCATTTCAAGGATTTTAAATGACTGATATTTTCTACAGGATTGGCTGACTCAGCAAATGCAGCCCCTCAGCTGATTGTTTAATGCTTAACAAATTTCCAAGAAAATTTAGTTATAGGATCTGCAGGTAATTCCTAAAACAGTTGGTAACCAAGTGCATGCATATATGATGAGAAATAGCTTACCCCAATTTAACCTGCATGGGAGGTGTGCCAGGAAAAGCACTTGCTGTCCAATAAAGAGCATTAGAGCAAGATTACAATTTTCCATTGAATATATAGGCAAAAAACAGTCTTTCAGGAACAATGTGCCAATAGCACATTGATGACTTAAAGAAAGAGTTGTTTGGCCACAGTATAAGTAGATATGTTTAGCACAAATCAAAGACAACATTCAGGGGAAGTATAAAACATTGTGGTGAAAATGTTACACTTTGGGGTTCATTGCTGCCCTAGAACTTCGACAGTTCACAGTCATCAAGGTAATTGTAAAATTTAAAGTGTGCTTGATGAGAATGAAGCCATTTTTCTGACCAAACATTAATTGGGATAGCTAATTCTTCTTTTGGGTTGTGCTGGCAGAAGCATTGGGTGAATGATGGCTGCGTAACTTTGTACTGCATCAATAGGTAGAATGGTAATGGTGGCTCCAATCTGATTTATCCAGTGGCACAAAGTGGTAAAATTACCAATTTTCCCAGCTCATCTTTACATCAGGAAAATATAAATCATTTGCTGAATTGAGCTGCATCTAACAGCATATGCCTAAGACTAGGTACACACGTGCAATGGTTCTTGTCCGATAATCGTCTCAGGGCTGATATTGGACGAGAATGTTGCGTGTGTACAGCGCTCGTCATCCATCACCCAAACGACCGTCCTGGCGGATCCAAAGACGATGGACAATGAACGATCGTAATGGAAGTGAAGAGGGAGAGAGCACAATAGGGTGCCGCTCTGTCCTTCTCCCCCTCCCCTCTCCATAGAGCAGAATGGTGCTGTATGTACAGAACTTGTTCACCCATCGTGCGGTTGTTGTCGTTGGAAAGGATCGTAGCACATCACCTAACCCTGTACTGTCACATGGAAAGGGGGGAGCTCCCTATGTTTTATGTCACACTATAAATCCTGTTGCTGTGGCTGTTTGACAGTAACAGTATTAAAAAAAGGGCAAAAAAGAACTCTATTTTTTGGTGCTAATCCCTCAAAAGTCAAAGCAGAGGTGTTGTTCCTTCACTAGATTAAACACCTTTTGCTAGCTATGTAAAATTATTGTGAAATCAAATGGCTTTAAGGTTTTTTTGGAGCTGCTGTGTGTGACATCTATAAATCTCACTTATCTGTAAGCTCCAACTAATGTAACCTAAAGCTAGTAAGGGGCTTTGGATCCTTACAGCGGACCACACGTAGGGCCTGTAGCGGAAGTCGGAGATGGCATTTATGTTTGTCTTAAAAAATCACACGTTCACTTTTATGTTTCAGAGAAGAGGAGTCTCAGACTGAGTGGCTCAGTATGCAATGTCTCCCCTTTCCATTCTCCAGTATAGCGGCCATAGACATTCATTAATAGGGTGGCATAGAGGGTAGAATTGGAGAAAACATCTGAGCTCAGACTTTGGCACTGAGTTGGCACATTTGAATATTGAGCTAGCCAATGAGTAGCATAAATCAAATGCCTTTAACTGCGTGTCACCATAAACTTTCTAGTTGAAATGAGTTTCAGTGCCAATACATAGCATGACATGTGGGGTTCTTTACACAAGCAGACAGATGTACCTGAACAAAAACTGCAATTATATGATCTAAATGGCACCTTTTTTTATCTCCCCATAAAATGTATTGGGGCTTAATGTCCAGATTAGTCAAATTCAGCCTCCAACACGAATGGTCAAACCTCAGATCTGACCAGCAACAATTATAAACACCGCTCCTTTTCTGCTGCCTCTCTTTGTAGTTCTCCTCATTGGCTTCCATTTCACCTTAGAATCAAATTCAAGCTCCTGTGCTTTGCCTTCAAATCCCTNCACAGTTNTTGTCCCACTTACATCTCTGACCTGATAGAAAAATACACCCCTAGCCGCTCCCTTTACTCCTCCAATGACCTACTAATGACTTCTTCACTCATAACCTCATCACTTGCACGGCTCCAAGACTTTTCCTAGAGCTGCCCCGACTCTCTGAAATGGTCTTCCCTGTCCTATTCACCTTGCTCCTACTTTCTGCTCATTTAAAGGAGCCTTCAAAATCCATCTTTTCAAACTTGTCTAATCGTCTTCTTCTGTCTTTTCAAACCATCACTACTTCCCACCACTACATATCTCCCCTCCTATTGTTTGATACTTCCCCCACCTCCTAGATTGTAAGCTCTTTGGGACAGGGTTCTTTTTGACTGTCACTGACTGTCATTTGCAACCCCTATTTAATGTACAGTGCTGCGTAATATGTTGGCGCTATATAAATCCTGTTTAATAATAATAATAATAAAGTTTGGACGGGATCTTAATGTGCTCCAGCATGCACGTTCTTTTTTTGCATTTTTTTAGCCCTTACAATACACTCCCTATAATATTTTAAATGATAATTTTTTTCAGCTGGCAATCTTTTTATTATAAATAAGGAAAACAAGTCCGCAAGGGTCATGGCTCACAGTACATGGCTAGCTAAGCAGTGGCTGTATATTAGTTGCAGAGAAAGCTTGTTTCCTGCTGCTGCTGGTTGTGCAATGCACACACAGTCCTCCCCCCACCATGCTGGCTCAGGATGTCACTGCTGCCTTTTATGGGTCCAGATTGCAGGATCAGAGGCGTGGTTCTGGCCTGGGCTCCCTGATAGACACAGACGTGCTTCGAATTCTTCATGGGAGACTTTTTTTTTATATCCTCTGATGGCCCCTGATGTCATTCTTGCTTCATCCCCCCCCCCTCCTCCTTTTTTCTTGCTCTCAGAGTTATTCTTTTTTTCAAGACCATGCTTATATAAGTGAAAAATGTACCATTTGTAATAAACTGGGTACAAATAGATTATGTCCCTTTGCAGCAGAGTTTTTTTTTTTTTTTTATTAGGAAAAAATAAAATGCAGAGAGGTCCCTATTGTGCCCTTAAAAACAACAATAGATCCCTTGTTGTGCTGTTGCATATACTGAGTTTGTTGGCACATGCCAGCTCACAGTGGGCCGGTAAAAAGTATCGGTGGACACCGGGCATTTTATTTTACTTTTTTGAAGTTTATAAGTACAGTACATTCCAAAAACATGCAGTTAAAGAGGAACTAAACCATAGGGTCTTCCATAGGGTCCTGCGTCGTCCCGGCATCCGTCTCCGACGCAGGCGCGAGATCGGGTGACATAGGTTGGAAAAAAATTGCAGATCTCACTGTGCATGTGTGAGATCGGGCATGCGCAGAAGGAGCAACTGATCTGCGGGATTGAAGGTAGATGTGATTTTTTTATTTTGGGTTAGTTTTAGGTTTACTTCCGCTTTAGATTACCATTAAAAATCATGTGACAGTTCAAGAATATTGGTAATATTATATTCAACTGCACAACGTGGTGACCTTCACAATAAATGTGAGATTACGCCGCTAATTGTCTAGTTATTGTTTGTCAATAAATAGATTCAACTGATTTTATAAAAACAAATTTGATAGATCACTTTGCCTCATATGGGTGTTCTGTATAACAATTGGGGAAAGTTTCCCACAATATATTGTTATGCTCTGGAATGTTTTTTAATGTTGTATATATATATATATATATATATATATATATATAAATATATATAAAAATGTTGAGGACTACAAATTTAGAGGCAAAAAGCTGTCTAGGGAAAGTGTCCCACAAATTGTTATGCTCTGGAATGTTTTTTAATGTTGTATATATATATATATATATATATATATAAATATATATAAAAATGTTGAATAAATTATATGAATTTTTAACTGTTTAGAAGTAAATGTAGTTGTGGTACCTAAAAAATCCAAAAAACAAACATTCAGTTGTGATTGAGAATATAGATACCCATTTAAATAAAAAAAAAAACAAAATATAACAGGGGAAGAAGAAAAAAAAAATAAAATGTTCAGAGAGGGGTAAATACAAGGTAAACAAGTGAAGAAATAGTGGTAGTGAGGAATGATGACTTAAGATTCGTTTCGGAGTCACACTGGTGATTTTGGAGCAGCTTTAAATTACAGGATTGTTCTCTGCAAAGTTCTTTTACCTAGGTAAGTACAGTCCAGGCAATGGGGTTGGCTTCATACCTACCTACGGTATGTGTTCTGGTAACTTGCAGTAAAACTTGCGTTTTATAATGTGTTACTGCAACACACATGGTAATACAAGATTGGCTGTGTTTTTAAATGAATAAATGCACAAAAAGGGAACTATTTGTGAACTGCACTGAAGAAAAAGTTCTTGACTGTTTGGTTTATTGTGGTGCGTTTGCAGCTCATTCAAAACAAAATAGCGCATGTTAAAATGTTATATATTTATGCCAGCAGGGTAATCCCTATGCATGTTATGCTGCATAAATGTGAATGAACTCTCAGCGTCCACTTTATACTTTCTCATCTATTTAAACAGCAAATCATAATGCCGATTGTTGATGACTGGGAAAACTAGAGGACTGGGAACAGGTTGGTTGGACTGACCATAAAAAGCTGAGTTCTAAGCAGTTCTTCTCCTGCCCACTCCTTTTAACTAAATTCTAGCATCTCTGGCCCAACCAACTTATATCCAATCACTGGCATGAAAAATAAAAAAAGTATATGTAACTTTTTCTTACCGAAATCTATGGTCATGTGACAATCTGATCTTGATTCTTCCCTACACAGAAGGAAGGGTTTTCTTTGGGTTTGCATATCACGCGACTAGTCCTATTGGCTGTGCAGCATCAGGATATTCTCAGAATCCACATAAATGTCTGCAGGCAATGACATCAGTGCAAGGGGATTACTTGACCCCAAAACTTAGATCTGCTCTGAGACAGTCTTTACATTTCTCCTGCAAGGTGTAGCTAATAGGGTAAATAAATTTGATTCTAGAACCAGGGAACCAGATAGTTGGTATACCTCAACATATGTAAGTTAAATACCCCCTGGGATTTGGGAGAAACCCAGTGAAAGCAACTAAACCTATGCAAAATAAATAGTAGGGCAGAATAGGGAGGAAATTACTTTGTCCCAACCCTTTAAAATTATTTATTTGAGTTTGGTACAGAGGATGCATTTACATTGTCTTTAGTGGCATCGGACATTTGCTGCGTACAAGCATATACCCCTTTACACTACTTTGGCCAGTTGTAGTGTCCCACTGGTCTTCTGCATAAACATAAAGCTTATTGCTGGACCCCTGAATATCCAATAGGTCCTTGGCTCCTTCCCAGGTTGCCTTTTTTTTAAAAATTAAAAGATTTACAAAAAAGAAACAAATGTTCTTGTAATAGCCCATATCTCTAATTTAAATAATCTCAGGGTACCAGAGTCGACAGGAGCCTTTGGATCACAAAAACAGAGGCTAGAATTGTTATTTGAACTGAATTCTGGACTATGGACTTTAGTTTATAAAGGAAAGTACAATAAATTTCCTGTGCCACTGTTGTTTTAATTAAAATGATATTTGCTAAAGAATCCTGTGTTGTGACAAAGGACATCAAATAATGTTTTCCCAATCCAACCATCTATGTCAGAGATGGTTGGAGAGCATTTGTACATGTGTACGTCCTACTTGGTATCCTTGCTATGGTCAGAGGGTGAGCTGGATGTTATTACCCCAATAGCAGTGAATTTGCTTAGAACTATATTTTGGTGTCCGTGACTTTTAGGATTTTGTTGCTTTATGTAGATTATGTAGACGTTTTAGAAGACGTCTCTTCCCAACATCCATACCTGATCAGGAGTCAGGCTCTGTGTGGCTTGTAAATGTGTGTCTAAATACTGCATGATTTTGTTGATGTGTCATGCATACCTTAGATCCTTTCCAGCACCTTTTGGAGCTCAAGCTGTATGGAATGCACTCTTTTCCAGGATTCGTACACAGTACTCATAGGTGCACCCGATAAACTGGCTGCAGAGTGTACAAAGTCCATGCAGACAGCTTTTCATCAGGAGAACTAAACAAGGGTTTTTAGAATCACAAGTCATATTCCTAGTTGCTAAACCATTATGGGTTTAAACCACAATAATTATTTATTTCCATTATTAGTGAACTCCGGCTAGTTACCAGGGTGGAGTGGTAACTTGGCCAATACATCAAACTATGCTTTTCATAGTAACGACAGGCTTCTGTGGGATAAGTGTACCATGAAAAGCAGTGTTTCTCAACCAGGGTTCCGCCAAAGATTGCTAAGGTTTCTTTGAGCAATGGGTAGTTTTTGACTATCAGATCAGTTTAATGGATACAATAATTGTCGTTGGAAAGCGAACGATTAACGACTGATCAACGATTATTCTCAATTATTTTGAACAATTGTATTGTGCACAATTCTGTACATGCTGTAACGATACGATCATTCAAATTTAATCCCACAATAATGTACACACACTAGATACGATCGTTTGAATGATGCAGGAAGTGACATGTACTGGAGAAAGTGTACTGCAGAAACATCCACGATCACTGAACGACCGTACACACAATAGATAGCGAACGATCCTCGCCCAATCAGACCCGTCGGGATGGACGTTCGTTTCCAGTGACATTCCTTGTTCATCGACGCCGTTGGGCGGTGATTGTGCACTTTTTTTGTTAAAAATTATCAGACGATCTGTCGTTAGTCGTTCATAATTATTGCACGTGTGTACATAGCCTAAGGGTGGAAATCTTCCTATCGACCAGCAATTTAAAACAAATGTTTCCTACTGTCCACACTAATGCACTGTGAGCTGTAGATATAGTCATTATAGTTGGGGTTCCCGAAAGAACTGAAAGTTATTTCAAGGGTTCCTCAATGTTTAAAAGACACTGACATGATGGTGCCACGCTGATTGATGGGCATGGAGAAAACTGAATATTGCTACGGAACATTTTTTTTGTGAAATACCTTGTCACATCTTTCATCATCAGCTTCCCAGGCATCTTTTGGTATTCATTATATGACATCTCAGACCCTCAAAGGAAGTTAATTCTGAAGGATTTCACTTTTTTCCAGGTGCAGTGATCACAGTTTGAACAGGTTGTAGGTACCTATAGCATGCAGAACAGGTGAGTATACCATGCCCAGCATGTGCCAACATCTGTAAGTCCCACTCTGATAAATCTCGGAATGGTGATGTATCCCTTCTCAGCACCGCATACCTTATTACTATTGGCCTAAGGGGAAAATGCCCCCCTATCCATTGCTTCCCTGGCTAGATATTACATTAAACACTTTTCACTATTAGGTGTGTTTGCTGTATCCTTTCACCATATCCTTTGCAAATCATGTAATTATACAGCAAGTACACTTCCAACCAGTTATAAAATATGTGTTCAATCTCCTCTCCTTCTGAGTCTTTAAGGAAGAAGACAGCACAGGCTGAGTAGAACAGCACTATAATATTTGTCACATTACACTTTGCAGACATGTCATCAAACCGGTTATGCAGCGCTGCTGTTGCAGGGAATGTGTTGCTGTGCGTATTTTGACATGAGCGCTCTGTAAAGAACTGGTTGGCAAATGTTTTGGAACACAGTGTCTTTTTCCATTTTTTTTTACAATACAAGGTTATTCAAAAACTTTCGGCATAAACACTTTTTTTAATGTCCAAGACAAGATCTGAATATTTAATAGCTCATAGCACAGTGAAGTAGATTTGACATACAAACCCCTTATTTACCCTCTTATTTTTTTCTGAAATAGTTATTAGAAAGTTTAGAGTTTCACTTTAGTTTCCAGTCTGCATCAGCACCAGGGTTCTCTAAAAACAGTCAATAAGTAGCCCAGAACTAAAGGAACAGAACTCACCACCCATTATTTTTTGCCCACACAAAGTAATCTGATACCACAGCTGACCCAAACACCTACCATTTAAAGTGGATGTTAACCCAAAAAGTTTTTTTTAGTGTTTAACATGGCAGGGAAGGTTTAAAACCCCTGTCTAGTTTTTACTGCTAGCCAAGGCTTCCTGATCAACACTCACTTTCTGTTTTACTGCAAGCAAGAGAAACTCTTACTCATCAGAACAGACAGAAATAAAAAAATGTTTTTCATTTGTAAAGTAGGGGAAGAATAGATTCCTTGCCAGATCTTTTTTCCTGTGTCCATGTTTATCTTACTTCCTGCCTGGTGAAACCATAGCAGGACAAAAGGTTAAGTATTGTAAGCTTTTTGGGGCAGGGTCCTCTCCTCCTGTGTCACAGTCTGTATACGTCTGTCATTTGCAACCCCTATTTGATGTACAGCGCTGCATAATATGTTGGCGCTATATAAATCCTGTTTAATAATAACAATAATAAACATAATAAGGTAAAGCCACTCTAAGAAAGTGCATGGCCATGTGTTATACTGCAATACACAGTCACCTGCATAGTTTGTCTGTTGCATTAATTACCCTGAATGGGGCAGTACACAAAAATGGGACAGAAATGTGTACAAAAGTTCATTGACAAGTGGGAACATCAGACATTGTTCTCTATGCAATGCCTGATGTCCTCGTGTATTGCAAGCTGTGTGAAGTTCAGTGAACAACAATGCACCGCACATAGCCAGAATGAAGCTAAAATCCGTGCTGGATTGCTGAAGCTCTGGATAGGAGGTATTATTATTTTGCATCTAAAAGTAAAAAACTTTTTTTTGACTTGCCATACTTTTTACTTTTCTTCATTTTCTGGATTGCTAACGTCAAAAAAATAAATTTATTAGTAGCTCATACAAAAAGGGAATTCTGTAAATTTGTAATAAAATAACTTCTGTTACTCAGATTAGGATTAATTTTTTGAATTGTAACAAATGTGTCTTTTTGCTGACTCAAACTATTTCAGTAATACACCTTACTTGTTGGTTTTGGGGGCCCATTTTTCTTTTTCATAGCATACCAATGCACTAAAGCAGCCATTCCCAACCAGTGTTCTTTGGAATCCAGAGGTTGGAAGGGGTTCCTTGAGCAATGGATGATTCAGCTTCCATTTGCTGGTGCCTGCATAGTTCTTGAGCAATAACCACTTTTCGGAGCCAGCAGAATGATCATTTACCTGACTTTAGGGTAGAATGCATACCACTACTGTAAGTTGAACATTCCTGCAGCTCACTATTAATGTAATGGGCATTTATCCCATTTAACTGGTTTTAGTAGGAGTTCCTTATGACTTAGAATTGTTTTTGCTCCCATACACATTTTTTTGTGTATGCTCCCATTCACAAAAAGGGTCATAAATAGTTTAGCTTTAAAATCACTGGCACCCCATTAGGTTCTTGCTGCCATGGTCAATCCACCGCCAGACAGAATTTACAACCTCTGATAGGGTGGGGCCCTTTACATTATAGTACATGCATGAATAGACCACCCTGCAGTGGAGAAGTGTTTTTTTTTTTTTTTTTT
>NC_092871.1:21626101-21840799 GCF_032062135.1 Pyxicephalus adspersus
CCCACGCAGACACGGGGAGAACCTGCAAACTCCATGCAGATAATGTCCTGGCTGGGGATCGAACCTGGGACCTAGCGCTGCAAAGGCCGGAGTGCTAACCCCTGAGCCACCGTGGAATTATGAGGTCAGAAGACCTCATAATTCCACCATATTGTTTGATATCCATACTTCTGATTACAAGAACAATAGTTATTACACCTCCAAAAATATTATAACTATATACAGGTTTTAATAAAAAATCTGGCAACCTCTCGAAAATATCGGATTTGTTATGGTTATATATGCTGTATATATTTACCAGAAAATGACGTTCTCTGCGGTTGAAAACGCTCGATGTTTACGTTTTACACCATCTCTTTTCTTTGCTGAATCCATAATAGGGCTATACAGCAGCAAATAAATGATAAAATAAGAGGAAATGAGCAGGAATGCCTGTTAGCATGTGCAACCAAGACCCAACAGCTGATTCTGGAGTACAGCTTCATCAAAACATAAATGGCGCCTCCAGAAAACAGTGGCGCGCCAACGCAGTTCATTTGAAAATGCATTCCAAAATCCATGCCGGAAATCTGAAGGAACCAGATTATTGATGGCCAGATTTTTGAATGTCAACCTGTATATATCTCAAACATTATTGGCCAAGAGTGGGGTCAAAGCACTCAGCACTGGCCAAGCAATAGACCTCCAATTTAGGAAAGGTCTTTTTAGTTACTTCACTAGGTATTAATGATTTTTTTATTACAATGATTTGATTGGTACACGGTTGGTTCTTAGTTCTGTTTCTTTAGTAATAGGGCTGTTGAACCTGGATGCATGCTGACAGCTGGCTGTGACAACAGGTGGACATGGAACCTATACAGTGTACAATTCTCCATTCTGGAAGACCATCTCTTTAACACTGGTGGCTTGTGATAATGACCCATGTGTTGGTTTCATTAGGTCTCCGATCACCAAAGGGGTTATAACTTCACCAACAACACCCTACATGGGTATGGATACTAACATCCATTTTGAACAAACATGGATTCATGGTACACTGAGTGGATTGTTGGCCATAACAGTCACTACTGCAAAATTATGGAGCAGCTCTCACCAGCTCTAATTCCTAAATGTATTGTTTTTTATTGACAATAGGATACATTATACTTTGGTAAACTGAGCCTAAAGTTGAGGAAAAATAAAATTCCAATTAATTTCATTGAAGAGGAATGGAAGAAGGTATGAAGAAGGAAAAGGACTAACTACTAGTACTGCCTGTGGTCTCTGTGCACCTCATTATTGACTTACTGTGCCTTATATTGCACTGTGTATCTGTGAAAGTGGCTATCAAGAGGCAGGGCTTTGCTTCCTAATGTCTGATCCTTTACCAAGGAGAAAAGTAAGCAGTAAAGTGGTGATATCACCGAATCTCACTCCGTATGTCCTGAGACTAGCAGTCTAGTAGCAGCACCTGAGATCTCATACTGCACATACTATATGCAGGTATGAGGCTGTACAGGAGTGCCTAGGCATACTAGGAAGTGCACTGCTGTTTCTCAGAAGAAATTTTAGAAAATATATGAAAACTACAATTGCACAGTAGTGCTTAGACACAATACCAAAGAAAATGCTCAGTCTTTAGTTGACATACATTTAGGAAATTGATACCTGATTAACTTGCTATGAAGATCCCTGTCCAGACAACATGAGGTCTCTGAACTGTATTCCTTGTGTTGTTAACCTGTCATGCTCATCTTGAGACTATCATGCTGTGCCAATGCTCACTACATAGGCCTTGTCCATCCACTGTGAAATGATGTGCATACTGATACTCTATTTGCTCTGATACCGGAGCAAATACGGCTGAAAGAGGTTGGAGAAGATCATCAGTATTCAGATGGAAAAGATGGAGAAAAAAGTGATATACAATGCTTTATTAAACTAAATATTATCTAGTTAGGGTAGAGAAATACTTAACTAATTTTAAGGCCCATTCTTCTCTGTATCTTTGCATATACTACCTTTATAGACAAATATATTTTAGAAACTGTTATTGTCTTCTGCATTTGTGTATAATGTGTGCACACCAGTTTTGCAGATTGGTCAGATTTAGTATTGATTGTTGTGTTCTAAAAACCTTCAGAAGGAGAAGGCCTTTTTTGAACCTAATTCCTTGTTTCTTTCCTACTTAGCTGCCCCTCTTTTTTTGTTGGATGTAAAGACTTCTATAAATAAACAATCAAACTTGCCTATCTGTCTTCTTCTGTCTCTTAAACCCTCACTACTTCTCCCAACACTCAATATCTCCCCTCCTATTGTTTGTTACTTCCTCCACCTCCTAGATAGTAAGCTCTTCTGGGCAGGGTCCTCTCCTTCTCCTCTGTCACTGTCTATCATTTGCAACCCCTATTTAATGTACAGCGCTGCCTTATATGTTGGCACTATAGAAATAATTATTATACAGTAGTTATATAGCACCATCATATTACACGGCACTGTACACAGACCATAGTTGTGTCCCTCAAAGGGGCTCACAATCTAATGTCCCTACCATAATCATATGTCATTATTACGGTCCAAGGTCAATTGCGGATAGTAGACAATTAACCTAACTGCATGTTTTTGGAATGTGGGAGGAAGCCGGAGTACCCAGAGGAAACCCACACCAACACAGGGAGAACCTGCATACTCCATGCAGATAGTGTCCTGGCGGAGATTCAAACCTGGGACCTGCAAAGGCCAGATTGCTAACCTTAGATAATAATAATAATAATCTACACCAGGGTTTCTCAGCTAGGATTCCTGCAGAGTTTGCTAGGGGTTCCTGGAGCAATGATAAATTTGTGCCTCTCAGGTCATTTTACCTGACAACACTGCTCTTTTTGGCTATCTGTAAGGGTGACATTCTTCTCACTGGCCAGCAACGTAAAAGACATTCTTCCAATTGACCACTAGATTAATAGTGAGCTGTGTAAATTGGTATTATTGGCAGGCGTTTTCCTAACACTGGAAGTTACTTTGAGGGTTCTCCCACAACAATAGGTTGAGAAAGGCTGATCTACACCAAATATTTAATCCAACCAACCTCTCACTTATTGAATTTGGTATTTAAAAAAAACAGTAATGGTGAATAAAAGCTCTTGTGGCAGGGCCATGTCCTTATGTTGCAGAGGAAGGTGTTCCTCTTTACCATCTTAAAGTGTACCTAAAACCTTTTATGTAAGGTAAAAATTCTGTTGTTTGTTTTGTGCAACTTGAAAAAAGGGTTCATCACCGCCCCCTAATTCTGAATAGGAGCGCAAAGCTTCCCAGGATACCTACATCACTCATCCCAGGTGGCTCTTGGGTGCTCATGCCCGAGCATCTCAGGTATGTACAGAAGGAGCCTTTTCGTGTAAAGCGAAAAAAATTGCGCATGCACGAGATTGGCAAGTTTTTTCCCATCTATGTCACCCGATTTTGGGTCTGGGTCAGGTTAAGTAGGAAGAAGAACCAATAGGAAAAGGCGAAGAAGACGCCGTCCGGAGCGCTGGCCCGAAGACGGAAACCGGGACCACGCAGGAACCGATGAAAGACACCTCCGGATGGATCGGACTGCCCTGCAGGATTGACAGTAACTTGATTTTTTGTGTTTTGCGGGATTTTGAGTTTAGTTCCACTTTAAGTTGGAAGGTTTAGGCTTCTATCTGTATTAATGCTGAAACTGCCATCTGTGTGTGACAGCCCCAGTCCTGTAGCTAGATTAAAATACTTCTGCGGAGAACTCACTGAAAACACAATGCTTCTGTGTTGTGTTCAAAGAAAATCTGCTCTGATGTAATCTGTGATGTCACTGACACTCCCGGTGACCTCTGGCAGCCATCTTTACACAGGTCAGAGCTTCCTTCTCTATCAGGTCACTGCAATAATCATCTATTATCGTGCCAATGACAATCACAATTTTTAAATAATCTGCTGCCACAAAAGGTATAAATGCAACCTGATCTAGTCTAAAAAAACATACTAAAAAGGTAAAGAATATACAGTTTGTTAAGGAATATTACAGAAAAAAATATTTTTCAAACATTTTTCAATCTGCAGCTTTTAATAAAATAGTATGTGGCGTTCCTACAATGAAGGTCCTTGTTCAGACATGTCCTGTTATAGGATGACAGCTCTGTCCATGTCTCCCAGTGGTGCTTCTGCTTTGTCACCATGTCACATCTACAAATAGACTTCAAATGACCAATTCAACACATATTATATACAGAAAACCCTCCCTGAGACATACCATTAGTGGAGTGCATCCATGCAGGCAGGAAGTGGTTGTAAATAGATTGCATGAGATCAAATAGCACTGGAATAAAACAAAAGATAGAAAAGGGTGAACACTAGTATCTTACAAAAAGAATTGCAGTTGTTGAGTGCTTTCGCAAACAAAATGCAAAATGAATGGGTTGCCAATGCACCCTAACATGCACAAGAGTAATTTCTTTAATGCATGACACTGTTGTGTGTTATGCTGCAAATATGTAATTGTGCTATTGTGAAACGAATGGCACTGTTACACTAGTTACTGTTACCCTGTTGTAGTAACAAGTGAAATATTGCACGCTTTAGGTTTAAACGCACCCCTAGGGTTTACAACTGCTTTCAGGTCCCAGTCAAATCAAAAACAGAACTGGATCTGATTATTAACCTTATTATGTTGGGAGGGAAGATCGACGCATTCTTTCTGTGACACTTGCCCTGAAAACAACAGCAGAATGGATTCTAAATGTCATATTCTGAATATGCAATGGGTGTGTTCATGTTCAGGCCACTTCATTACTTGTGAATGCTGCACCTCTTCATACCAGAAATTTGCTGACCAAGTCTGTGTAAGAGGAATGAATTTTGAGTTGTCACCACTAGAGGGTGCACGGGGGAGAAGCTACAAAACTCGGTAAAACCGGTTCCCAGGTTCCTCTAATAGTCAGTGTTTTGTACCCTGATTTGTAGCATGTAGCGTGTAATTATTTAACTCTTAATTCTGTAAAAAGAGCTGGAGAATTCAGAACTTGAAATAGAATTTTGTATTGATAAATTAAAAGGAGAATCAGATTGACTGCTATGGACAGCAAGAGCTGCTATTATTATTAATAAACAGGATTTATATAGCGCCAACCTATTATGCAGAGCAGTACATTAAATAGGGGTTGCAAATGACGGAAGAATTCAGTGACACAGGAGGAGGAGAGGACCCTGCCCCGAAGAGCTTACAATCTAGTAGGGAGGGGAATTAACACACAAAGAGGGTAGATATGTAGTGGTGGGAAGTAGTGACGGTTTCAAAAGACAGAAGAAGATGGGTAGGCAAGTTTGAAAAACTGTTCCTCCTTAAGAGTCTTACAATGACCTTGTGTCACGTTTACCCCAGCAGGTGCAGTTTTTTTATGAGCCAGAGACTTGCTCCCCCCACTGGCCATGTGGTTCCTCCTACCTGCTCCTACGTCTACTAGTAGGGTATAAGCCAACAGGAAGAACTCATTTTCTTTACACTGAAAAGCACAGAATACTTACAGTGACTGGAAATAAGAAATAAGACATATATTTAAATACACGGGTAGGTATATAAATAGTTGGTGACCTATTTTTCAACAATGAACCTGTAGTCTAAAAAGTGATCCTGTTCTTTGCATATTTAGGGTAAAGCAACAGGTTCACTTCAATGTACAGCTTTACTTTATTTTTTTCTTAGTTGTTCCCTTCCAGTCCTATACCTACCATCAACACAGTGGTCTTTGCAGCACTAGGTCCCAGGTTCGAATTTGGGCCAGGACACTATCTACATGGAAATTGCAGGTTCTGTGTTTGCGTGGGGTTTTTCAGGTACTCCAGTTTTCTTCCACATTCCAAAAAACATGCAGTTAGAATAATTGACTTCCTTAGAGTGTAATAATGACATATGATTGTGCTTTGCCTTCAAATCCCTCCACAGTTCTTGTCCCACTTACATTTCTGACCTGGTAAAAAATACTCCCCCAGCCGCTCTCTCCTCTCCTCCAGTGACCTACTAATGACTTCCTCACTCATAACCTCATCACATGCACGGATACAAGACATTTCTAGAGCTGCCCTAACTCTCTGGAATGATCTTCCTTGTCCTATTCGGCTTATTACTACTTTCTGCTCATTTAGCACTCAAAACCCATTTTTTCAAACTTGCCTACCCATCTTCTTCTGTCTTTTGAAACCATCACTACTTCCCACCACTACATATCTCCCCTCCTATTGTGTGATACTTCCCCCACCTACTAGATTGTAAGCTCTTCGGGGCAGGGTTTATTAATAATAATAATAATAATAATAATAATAAAAATAATGACAATCGTAGGGACATTAGATTGTGAGCCCCTTTGAGGGACAGCTAGTGACAAGACTATGGACTTTGTACAGCGCTGCATAATATGTCAGTGTAATATGAATACTGTGTAATAATATTACTTACCTTTAGCCCCAGTTCAGAAATCCTCATTGTACAACCCCACTCTCTCCACTGAAAATTAACACTTTGTTCTGTGCACAGACCCCACAGTTGTCTATGGGAAGGTCATACTCATGGTAACCCATAAGATAAATAGGGCTTGCACAGGGCATGCATTATACAAAGTGAGCATTTTGCCAAGAGGTTTATTTTGTGACAGACACTGTCTATGTTGGGTCTGTAACCAAGTTGTTTTTTAAACTCCATCCCTCTATCAACACTTCATTTTCCCCCAATCAGCAATTCACTGTGCCTGCTATCACCACCTGACAGCCTTGCCTATCATCGCCACACAGTTCCTGCTCCACATTTTTATTTTATCACTGCTTTCCAGCCCCTCATATCCCCACAATTCCTCTGGTCACTGCTGCACATTCCATCCTATCAATGACCCAAAATCCCTTCTATCACTGCTCCAAAGTTGCTCATAAGAATGATTCCCAATTGCTCCTATCACTGCTCCACAGTCCTTCATATGACTTCTTCACAACTAGCAATACAAAACTGTGCAGATTTGTAAAAGACGATAGCTCAGAATAATCCACCTCACTTCTTTATGTAGCCATTAAGTATTTTTTCCCTGGATTACAGTGGTATTTATTTTTATACTATGAATAATTTATATAAATGCTTTTGGGTCTTATTGAATAGGATGGAGACACAGAAGCCCTTTTATTTGTGTCAGTACAATCAGTATAGGTTTCCTGCAGTGGTTGCTAGAGTAATTTATGCCTCTCGGGTCAATTACTACTGACAACAGATCTTTTTGGCCATCTGTAAGGTTGACATTCCTCCCACTGGCCAGCAATGGCAGAGGCTTTCTTCCCACTGACCTCCACATTAATGTATGAGTTGTGGATTTGGTTATTAAAGCAGGGGTTCCCCGTGTTAAAAAGTTGAGGAAGGTTGTATTATACTGATATAATAATCATAGATATTACTATTACACAGTATTTATATAGCGCCAACATATTACACAGTCCATAGTCATGTCACTAGCTGTCCCTCAAGTGGCCTCACAATCCAATGTCCCTACCATAGCCATATGTCTTTAATACAGTCAATTTTGTGGGGTCAAGCCAATTAACCTAACTGCATCTTTTTGGGATGTGGGAGAAAACCAGAGTACCCGGAGGACACCCATGCAAACATGGGGAGAACCTGCAAACTCCATGCACATAGTGTCCTGGCTGAGATTCAAACCTGAGACCTAGCACTGCAAAGGTCATACAACATATATATATATATATATATATATACAGAGAGAGAGGGAGAGAGAGGGAGAGAGAGAGGGAGAGAGTAAATATCATATATATTTATTTGTATAAACACCACCTTGACCATACTAAGACAGGCATACTATTGCTTCTTTTCAATAAATTACCTGCAATAAAAATCCCTAGGTACATCAGGGTTGGGTGATTTAGCTAACAGCAATCATATTTATTGCTTTTTTTCCTAGTGAATGTCAAGATGAGACCTAACTGGCTAATACAGACCAAAGCTCTTTTTTCTACTTGCGCTGTTTTAAACTCAGATTAAAAGAAGTCAATTACAGAATGTTGTCTCTACAGGATACCATTAGTCAGCTGATTCAGTGAGCTACAACATCTTAACAAGAGAGGGAGCTGGTGTATCTGGAATTGCATGCAGTCACTCACACACACACAGATTATTTGTGATCACGTGCAAGAACAGGATGCAATATATAACAACCACCCACAATGAGATTGATTTACTGAAGAAAAAGAGAATGTTCACCTAATAGAAATTGATACAAAGTGATCGATTGGTGAGCTTGGTGATTACATGAAGCATAAGAATACCCAGTAATGAACAAAAGAAAAAAAAAACAGGATTTTTTTTCTTACATAAGATTTGATGATTGCGAATAACACAGCTACTGTATTTTCAAAACTGATTTTGTCAAGTAAACATTCACTATCCTAAGAGAACAGAGTCTATTCCTTTAGTAAACCAATCCTATGTATTGTGTGTTACTTTTTGCCTCATTAAATAGGAATTGTCTGTTCTGTCCCATGCAATACTTTATGAAGAAGGAATACCATGTATAAATGTATACGGTAACTACGGTAAACTTATTAATTCTAGTTTCTCCAAATTCCCCCATTAACCTCCCTGGCGCTATGATTATTTTAGTATTTTTAAATGTCAAAACAGTACATTTGACATTTAAAAATACCTATTTTAAATTTCCCACTAGTCCTGCCACCCAGCGCACACCGCCCGGACACACACACGTCGCATGCCTGCCCGGCATCTGCATCCCATGGCCTCGCGTCCCCAATATTCACACACTGGGGATGTGAGGCCAGGTGACGCAGATACCGGCAGGGCATCGCCACAGGGACCCAGATGCTGGCTGGGCATCGCCAGAGGATGCTGCGGGCTCCTGGGGACCAGGTAAGCCCTCAATTCCTTGGGGGTTAACGCTTTTTGAAAAGAAAATAAACCCCGAGCCACACTCTGGATTACCGCCACAGAGGTTAAAGTCATTAGGATTTGACCTGCATTTATTATGTGTTTCCAATATATGTCAAGCGCAGAAAAACAACAACCGTTGACATGCGCCTATAGAAGTTTATCTTCCAACTCCTATTGTGATTTGTACATGACAGTTGTGAAAACAAATTCAATAAACTTTGAATAAGAATACACAGTTCTAACTTCAGAGACTTTGATATGTCTGGTGGTAGACCGTGTTCCTGGTCCTTCTCCTTTATAACTTAGAAAACCCTTTCCATATCATAACACGTTGACATCTTCTTCTGCACCAGAAAACCTTGTTCTGGTCCCTTATTTCTCCATGAAAAAGACAGCCATATGTATCATAAGGTAATCAGTTATGCAGACACAATCCTAACCTACTCAGGATTGTCTCTAAACACAACTAAAATACTCCAAATCTTTGTGTTCAGCCTATGGAGAAGGGCACGGGAAGCAAACCTCAGGCTTGGGTTATCAGGACAAAACCAGAACTAATGTTCAGTGGTCAGTACTGTCTGATATGGATCATCACAAGATCTCCTAATTCTGGCAAATTGAAACTTTCATTCTATGTTCAATATGTCACCTTTACTTGTTTCATCATAGGAAATGATTAGCATGTCTCTTAATGAAATACGGAAGGAAAAAAAAGGACTTGGCTGCTCAGGGACAAAGCAGACTGCCTATAGCAGTTATTTCTTTAGATATCCTTACAAACAATACCAATCTGAGAAATGTTTACTTACCATTTTAACTTCATATCAAGACACTGCTGTGACTGTGTGTACTGTGTTTTCCATATATCAGAAAAAAGGATCATTCATTCAATCACTAGCATTTATTGTAGAAAATAGACTTTTCTGTGACATAAAAAATCCTCAACTCAGCCACCCCTAGTATTACCAAATTGAAAGTCCCATAGTTCATTACACGAGGAGGCTGCGGTTAAAGTCATAGGCCACTTTCAGCCTTGTTTTCCCACTTGGCTGGGACCAGTGCTGGAACAGGGACTGGAGATGGTGAGAAGGGCTGAACCCAGTGACGTGGACAGATACGGAGGCCACCTGAAGAAGAAAGAAGCAGTCATATAGGTAATAAACACTAGCTTCTAAACCTAACCACAAAAATAAAAAGGAAAAGATATATAGTGGGTCCCCAAGGGGTATATGTGTAGATAAGGTTGCCCAGCCTACAATTTAAATAGAATTTAGGTAGGAAAATAAAAGGGGAAAGGCTTTTTCTGTGGCAACACTTCAAATAAAAATGTGCTTCACTGAAAAATTAAGCATCCTGTGTTAGACACAATTCACCTGTGGTTGCAATATGGTGGTACAGGTGTTTTACAATATACAATGTGTTTGGGGTCTTATGCCTATTGTCTCATTGACCCGACGCGTTTCGCCACCTGGTTTCTTCAGGGGATTATTTGGAGATTGACATTGTTGGTATTCTTGTGAACAATAAATGTGGAAGAGGTGATCAAATAAAATGGTGCGTACATTGGCTGTCAAGGGGGTTACAGGTTTATTTGTGTTTTTCGTGTTTGGTAATAGAGAGTTACTGGCTGTCAAAGGACAGCAAAAGCGAGCCTATTGGAATTTATCCAGTTTATGATGAAACAAAGGTTTGATAACTTTGCCCTTCTACCTAATTGAATTTTTCATGTCTTCCAGACACAATTGTTTTCCTTGAGGCAATTCACCTTAAATATTCTCCTCCCTTGTTCTTCCCCTTGGAACTATTATAGAAATTGAGCTACTTTATCTTACTCTCTATTACCAAACGAAAAAAAAAAAATAAACCTGTAACCCCCTTGACAGCCAATGCACACACCATTTTAATTTTACCACCTCTTCCACCTTTATCATTCACAAGAATACCAACTAACAATGTCAGTCTCCAAATAATCCCCTGAAGAAGCCAGGTGGCAAAACGTGTCGGGGCAATGAGACAATAAGCAAAAGACCCCAATCACATTGTATACTATTAGAGACCTTTATCACCATATAGCAAGCACAGGTTGACTTTGTATAGCACAGGATACTTAATATTTCAGTAAAGCACATTTTGATTCGAAGTGTTGCCACAAAAAAAACCTTCTTCTTTTCTTTTCCAACCTAAATTCCTCTGTGACTGTAAAACATGCAATATCTTACCAGCCTATACTAAGTAAACCTATAATAATGTTAGATAAGACATTTATTACAGAAATATTATTATTCTTTAAGGGATTTATAAAGGATGCAATAATAATAAAGAAGTAGCATTAACAGATATAATATTAAAGAATGCATTAATGTTTATATAGTGAATGGGCAAAAAACAAGGTATATTTAGTACATATCTGCAATTCATGCAGATTTCCCCATGTTTGTATCCCCAATAAAAAGTAAAGAAATGGTAAGTATCTGGCAAGATTCTACTGTGCTCTTAACTGTTCCGACGGAAAACACATTGGGCCTGATTTATTAAAGATCTCCAAGGCTGGAGAGGATACACTTCTATCAGTGAAGCTGGGTGATCCAGCAAACCTAGAACAGATCTGGTCCAGGATTGAAAACATTTGCTAACAAATAGCAAATGACTTTTAAGAAATCCATTTAAGGTTTGCTGGATCACCCTGCTTTACTAATAAAAGAGTATCTTCTCCAGTCTTGGAGAGCTATAAATCAGGCTTATTGTCTCTGCTGCACTGAAATCCCAGTGTTGTCAACCCTGAAATTCTCCTCTGATAGACTAAAGAACATCTCTCCTAATTTTTTTTTAAGAAAAGTGGAGGTGTTCTGAAGTTCAAGAGGCGAAAACACTTGCTTCGTATTTCAGTGCAGCAAAGACATAGCTGACATCTCTTACAGAAAGTTAAATGCTCACCAATCTCTGTCTAGGATTAATGAGTATTTCTATACTTGTAGTGTTTTTAACAGGACAAAATGTGCAGAAATATTCACACATTGCACAACTTTTTTTTGTTTTACTAGAAATACCTGTGTAGAAAGTACTGACATTCCCATGAAAAACAATCCACATTTCAGCAGTTCAGCAACTGAGCATAACTTTAAGCCTTAGCATTGTTAAAGGATCTATAAATCCCCATGTTGTGTCTAATATGTTGCTGTAGCAGGTAAAGGGTTATCTGAGTCTGGCCTAGGCCTGAGATTAGGTAACCTGTACACTATCTACTTGATTTAGGAAATAATAAATTGTATTTCTTTAGTACTGTTAATGCATGAGACCTAATGATTTTAAAGAACCAGGAAACAAATTACAAGCCAGTATATGTAAAAGAAATTTTGATAACAGTGAGTTATAGTTTTGCGGTTGTTTCAAGAGCTTATCGTAATGTTTGAGATAAAAGTACAGTTGTATATACTTTTCCTATACTAAGCTGACTTGCTATCAGTATATCCATATAAACATTCAGATAACTGTATAGATGATTGTAGATAAGTCTTTCTATACACAACATGGTTGGACTGGGAAAGCAGTTTCAATCTAAGATAATCACACATTATTTTGCTGCTGATTTGCCTTCACTGTCCAGCCAGAGGCTTGGGGCATGGTCACCAACATGTCACTGCTGTCTAGTAGGGCTGTGTATATCTCAGGACTGGGTGGTCAAAAATACTATTATATATATTCATTACTGTTCACACCTACTTAGAATGGTTATGAACAAAGCATTTGAACCTCATGCCTTTTGTTCATGACAATTTGGCTCACCTTCATAAGTTTTAGCTCTCGTCCCAGCCCTGTGCTCATTTTGTGTGGTTGGACTCTCTGTTTAGGAGCTGGAGAGGACCGAGTTCTGTTTGGTGGGACCTATAAAAAATAACGCACGACAAGAGTAAAAACTAGAGAATCCAAAATACTGAATAGATAACTGAAAGATAACATGGATTAACATCATGTCAACCCAAATGCATCTTTTTTTTAAAGTAGCAAAGCAAATAGGTATTCCCCACCCACTTTTTTTCCCACATTCCCCCAGAATCAGTGTACAATCTCCAAACATTTTCCAATAAAATTCACATACTTTATATGCATGAAAATGTATAATTTATGCCTAAAAGTTCTAAGTATTTGTAAAAGTTAATTATTAAAAGACTCTGGCTGCACATTTGGAGTATATTTATCTGAAATGGTAGATATGTCCTCTAGTGTATGTCTCTGTGCATCTTGCCAGTGAAAATGAAGCTACTAAAGCTGTTCAAGTGAACATGGAAATCCCAGTAGACATCTAAGCCAGTGGTCCCCAACCTTTTGGACGTCACAAACTACTAAATTTATGGACTCCAGACCACGCATGCGTGGGGAGCCGTGTGTCACTGAAAGGGGAAGAAACTTCCCCCATAGTGACGTCACTATGCCAGAATCCGCCCATAGCGTGGGTTGTGTCCAGATCCCTCTCCTGACCCCGCTGAGGGGTGCACCGGCCAGAGCCCTGGACCACCAAAATTTTCTCATGGACCACAGGCTGGGGACTGTTGATCTAAGCCCTGGTCCACGGCACACAAAGTGGAAAGGACGATTCTTTAATGCAGATAATGTGAACATTTTTTTCCATCCAGCTCAGGTAAAGATATTTTTCATAAAAATAAAGCAAGTATACCTTATCATTAGGTTTGATGTGCAGGGATGAGAGGTAGGAGCTTCTTAGTTGGGATCCTTCCCATTTATATAGCATATCTGGATCTTGTGTGTGATCAGCTGCTCTGTGATCACACGTGTCTCTACAAGTTAAAAAACACATTCATTTCAACACAAGCAGGAAAAATATAACTTCCAGGAAAGTCAGATTGGACTTTTTTGAGACCCTGTTTCTTATTAGTTTCAGAATGTCCAAAAAGAAACTAAAACACTCCAGTGCCAAGTGTTTGGGTGCTACTGCCACTATAGTTTACAGCAATGTTCATCAAACAGGGTTACTGCAGAGATTGCTGGCGGTTCCTTGGGCAATAAGCAATTTATGCTTCTCGGGTCAGTTTAACTGACGCCAGTGATCCTTCTGGCTATCTGTAAGGATGATATTCCTCCCAATAGCCAGCAATGTAAGCTGGTGTACTTTTGCCTGTACCTTTATAATCTGATCATTGAAAAACATTAAATTTGTCCTGATTTGTTTGTTTTTTTCATAATAGGTGTTTTCTCATGCCTTTCAAACAATTATGTATTTTTTTTTTATCTGAAATTTGAATTGCGTTGTTTTCTATAAGGGTTTTTTTTTTATATAAGTGTAATTGGTTTCAATCAGTCAGCTGACATACAAACGTCCATCGTGAGCAAGAGCCATAATTCACAACCACTGTAACACTGCAAAGTGGGAAGTAAAACCCTGCTGTGAAAAGGAACATGATTTCCTCTATTTACACATGTTAAATCATACATAGTAAAAACAAATGTTTAAAAATTTGCATGCATTAAGAACCATATTTCCATGAAGCTGATCTTTTGTATCTGTAAACCTAAAACTACATTTTGTTGCATTTTAAAATCAGGCAAAAATGGAGGTTAAGTTGTAATCAGGAAACCTGTTAATAGTAAGGTTGGAGTTAGGCTTGAGGTCAAAAGTTAAGAGGTTAAAGCAGAACAATAAAGCAGACCTATCACCACAATTTATACTTTATATAAAAGTGTAAATAACCCTTTTTATATAATAGGAAAAATGTGCTTGTTTTGTTTTCTTGTTTTTTTTAAATGCCTTAAAAAAAAAGGCTAAGACTCTTTCTTTACCACCGGAGGTAAAGACTGAATGGGAGGACAGAGCCTTCTGAAATACAAATACGTAACATAACCCAATAGGCTTCCGGCTGCTCCTGCTGCGCATGCCCAAGATGACCTTTTTCAGTCATTGAAAAAGAAGGTGCTAATCTCATGTATGTGCAGGTGGGACCGAGTGGCATAGGCAGAAACAACAAGAAGGAAGAAAATGGCAGCACCCGCAACCCTTCCTCAGAGACGAAGGAGAATTTCAGCATGGCACAGGACCAAATCGATGACGGCTCTGGAGGAATTGAGGGCTCTGTGGATGTAAAGGTAAGTGATGTTTATTTATTTTATGTTTAGTTCCACTTTCATTTTTTTTTTCTTGTTTAAATGCGTTTTTATATATATATATTTTATGTGTTTTTTTTATAGAACAATTGTATAATATTAACATAACAAAAATAAAAGGGTAAGAACAAGACAATACAATAACAATATCAACAGGGGGGACAGTTTCACATTCTTATGAGATAGTCCAGAAAAAAAGAGGAGGAGGCTGATATTTTCGAAGAGGTTTATAGATTTGAATGCTAAATCTGTAGTGATGGTCTTGGCACTTCACGTAGTAGAGAATTCTCAGGGTTAACCCTATCAGAGACCACAAACAAAACATTTTATGAGGAGATGCAATGTGGAATAATCATATCCAATATACATTACATACAATAGGTACTTCAATTCTATTCCAGTCTATAAATGTCTGACCTAATGGCTCCTTCATGGGGAAACCTCATACTCATACTACCAATTTTTATAATAAAGAAAAGCGTATGTAAATCTGTAACTATCAGGGAGAATGTGATACTTTACAATTGGGTGAAACATAAACCTTAGGGGAGAGATGTGGGTGGAAAAAGATTAGTAAAAAGTAGAAGGGAGAAGTCTGGATCTGAGGCCCAACTAGAAGACGGCATCCCCATCCACTGATGCCCCGTTACATGCATATGAATTAGGATTCACACGTCAAATATACGAAGATGAGAGATTATGTACATATCCCAAGGAGCCCAGATTGTGTTAAACTTGTCTGGGCAATCATACATCTAGGCTGTCAACAGTTTCATGAGTTGCACATCTTTGATGCAATTAAACAAGGCTGAGTGTGTCGGGTGCGATCCCCACTTCCAATGTTTCGCAATCAGGCATCTAACTGCAGTTATTATATTAGCTATTAAACGTTTGCTATGTTTGGAGAGTTGACAAACAGGGAGCCCGAGTAGATGGGTCAACAAATCCAAAGTAATGGATATCCCAAACCTCTCTTTCAGGAAGTCATTACCATTCACCAGTAGGGAGCGATACGTGGCCATGACCAGAAGATGTGATGTAGGGTACCCATAACGGAGTTGCACCTCCAGCAGAGGTTACTTGTGGTGGGGTATATCTTGTGTAGTAGCTCTGGAGTAGGGTACCGCTGCATTAGGATCCTATATGTATTTTCCTTGTATACGGTGCGGAAGGAGCTTTATTGGGTTTGATGCCAGCTAATTTTCCACAGATCAAGTGGGAGCTCTCTGCCCAAGACCCATTCCCACCTCTGCATATCGCTATGTTTCGCTATAGGGAAGACTGACTGTTTGTAGGATTATTTAAATTCCGGATATCAGTCCCCTTTGTGAGGGTCTTCCCATACAAATTCTTTCAAAAGAAAACATTGGGGGTGGAGAAGACTAAGTCTTTCATATCATGTCAGGGCATAGTGCCTGATCTGTAGGTAGCTTTAGAGTGGTGTAGTAGGAGTTTCATATTTCTACTGGATTTCCTGTAATGACACGAGTCTATGGGTGCAGGGGTTGATTATCTGTCTAAAGTGGAAAAGTAGGCTTTCATGCCACGGGCCTGCCATATGGCAAGTTCCACTTTGATTTTTGATCAAGCAGGGCTTTGTTGAAGGAAGGGACAGGCGATTAAACCAGGCAGGAGATATATATGAAGGCTGCCATTGCTTTCCTCTTTCCAAAAAAGCTACTTGGTTGTTATACATACAATGAATATCAACAGGGCCTGGTCACACTGCATGGAGGTTTCCTGGGAAAGAATCAACATACAACATTTTACGCAGTGGATAATATTTACTTATTCAAGTCAATGGAATAGGTGCCTACAAACCCACACATTAATATGTGCTATAAAAGCAGGGTATATATATTTCTAACTAAATCATAACACAGATACTTCTTACCTGGGATGTCTCTGCCTGTGCCCCTGCAATCCCATATCATGTAATAATGACTCCAGTGGTTTTATGTCTTCTTCTGTATGTGGAAGTGATATTTGAGGAAAGCAGTGTTCAAATATGTGTCCAACGCTGCTCTAAAACGTGCAAAACAAGAGAAAACCATTACTGTGTAACCAATATTATGCTTGTACGTCAGAATGCGGTACATACACAAAGTCCTCCGAGTATAGGGTGAGCTTTTATTTTCTACAGACTGAAAAAGGATTAGAGACAAACTTATCAATACATAATTTATAAGTAATTTAAAAAAGTGAAGCAAGAAAGGTATCTGCTGGTATCAATCTTGTCTAGTGTAAGTGCTTAGGTACATTAGGAAATTGATACTTTTGGAGGTGTCTATCTTTTAAGCACCTGTAACTCTCACTGACTCCTACCTATAATATCCATGTCACTTTAGGACCCAGTATTGACATAGAGGTCAGCAGAAGGAACTGGTGAGTGCTGTGGGGGACCCAAAATACCAAAAATTCTGGATATCAGTGAGTGATTTTATTGTGAAGCTCAAGTACTGTTGTATGAAACAACAGCATATAAATTTCAAAACGCTTCTCTGCAGACTTCTTCCTGCAGACTTCTTCCTGCATTTGTTCTGTAGATACTGAGACAAAAATTTGCAGTAACTTCCTTATGAGTGCTTAGTGGGATCTGCCTGCAATAGTAACACATCAGTTCCATCATCCAGCAATGCAAATTCATGGCTGTTCTAATGAGCAAAATTGTTGAATGTTAACCCTCCGCACTCCTGTCTCTGATCCACATGGATTTACATCACTGTATGATGTGATTGAATTAATGGGAATGAAAATTTATTTAAATTGTTCCAATTCCTCTAGATACAAGGATAGATATCTGGTGTCTCTTTTGTGAAAAAAGTGCTTCAGATTCCATGCTAAGCTCCCAACAAATTTCCAGACAAAATGTGGGAAAGCAGCCCTGTCCCCTAACGTTGGGACACTGAATGTTACGGGAAGTCATGGGCGTTGTTTGGCAAACATCTAAGAATGTTTAGTTCACAAGCTAAACAGAGACATATGGTCACAGCACTAATTACAAAATTTAAATTTTATATATTGATCTAGGCTCACTTTTTGTGGAGAATGTTCTCTTGTACAGAGAGTTGTACTACTTTCACACCACCAGCGGCCACCACATTGTGTTAAAAGTCCCTCTTCATCATTGCTATGTGAATCTTCGACGCCTGTAAAGGCCACCCAACTGTCTGTGAACAAAGAAAGGAAACAATGATTAATAAACATTTATTATTTGTGCTGGTCATGTACTTGTTTTGTTTTTTTGGGATAGGTTGGATATTTGTTTGCAGCAGCTCAAAGCTTACACATTTCTACAGCAGTGGTCTGTAAGCTTTGGTCCAATGGTTGCTGTATTGTATCCTACAATGAGAACTAACTAGGTGTACTATATTTTATTTTGATCACTAACATGTGCACCATTTCTTCCATTTACAGAAGGGAACCATTTGTTCCACTAACAAAGGAGCATGAATTAATCCGATGACACGGAAATAATTTCCCCCAGTGACAAAGAGGGACCAATATACACAGGATACAGAACCATCATTCCCCCTACTGAGGCATCAAAACTCCCAAAGACATAAGGGTGTCATTGAACCCCACCAACAGAGGGGCATTATGACCTATGTCATAATATCATTATGACCACTGACACGGAAGCACAATTTGTTTAACTGACACATAGGCACCATTACTATTTCCTGATGATGCCTGTAAAGTTCCAACTGTGAAGTCATCAAGAGGTGCATCAATATCGAACCTTCTCACTGAACAAAAATCCCCGGGAGGACATTACCATTGACACAAGCGAGCTATTCATTCAGCTGAATGGGGAGAACTATACCTACTGGCTTCAGAGAGGTGCCATTTCTTCCCCAACCACTGATTTACCATTACTTCTACTGGAATCCCCTGACTGACACAAGGGGCCTGATTTATGAAAGGCTGGAGAGGATACACTTTGATCAGTAAAGGTGGGAGATCCAGCAAACCTGGAATGGTTTGCCTAAAAGTAATTTGGACCAGATCCATTCCAGGTTTGGTGGGTAACTCAGGTTCACTGATGAAAGTGTATCCTCCTCAGTCTTGGAGAGCTTTCATAAATCAGGCCCAGTGACACAATTTGTTCCCCATGAAGGGGAGAATAATTCCTTTCACTGGGAACCAAGCATTCAACCAACAGATGGGTGCAATACCTTTAACTTAACAGAGGAGCGCCATTCCTTCCACTGACACAGTGGCACTATTGCCCCACTAGCACAGGGACAACATTCCACCAACACCAGGGCATCATTGCTCCTTCTACCAAAGGGGTGCTATTCCTTCCACTGATAGGTGGGATACCAATACCTTTACTGACAGAGGGGTACCATTCTGAGCACTGACACAGGAGCATATGTTACTTCCACTAACATAGCCGGACTTAATCTTACTGACCACCGATGAATATTGTTTGCTCCTGCTGACTACAAACGTGACATTTTGTACCCCCACTAATTATCGATTAGGCAGGGGGGGACCTATTTCCACTGACCACCAATGCCAGAGCATTACTTTACTCCAACTGACCAGTCTGGCCCCCAAACAATATGTTAGCCAGTGAATTTAGGCTACGTACACACGTGCAATCTTTGTCATTGGAAACAAACGATTAACGACTGATCATTCTAAAATCGTTAACAAAAAAAGTGCACAATGACGCAGATGAACGAGCAATGACGCTGAAAATGAACAACCATCCTGACGGATCCGTTTGAGCAGCATTCGTTCGCTATCTATCCTGTACACGTCACTTCCTGCATCGTTCAAACAATCTTATCTATAGTGTGAACATTTTTGGTGGATTTTTATATTTGTACAAAATCATGCACTATACAATTCTTCAAAATAATCACAAATAATCGTTGATGTGTCGTTAGTCATTCGTTTTCCAATGACAATTCTTGCACATGTGTACCTAGTCTAAGCATTTAATTTTTAAATAAGGAAATTGGGGACCCCAGTTCTACAGCATGCACTGAACGTTGTACTTGCACACAAGTGAATGTAGCAATAAAACAACCCATGGGAAAAGATGAGCTGGAGGAAGCCAAAAGGCAATATTTGTGTCTAGTCCTTTGCCCTTTGTCTATTTTGGGCACAAATTTCTTCACAAGTTCATGCCTTAAGTCTATAAGCTGGTGAGGAAGCAAGGGTGGACATTTTATTAAGCACAAAAAGCAAGCACTATAGTATAAAATATGTTTTTTATAGCTCCAACTGGAAACCAAGTAAGCTAAGTATCTGCCATATGGGAACATATGGGATTATTCTGAAACACTTTCATTGTACCCCTTTAAACACCTGTATGATGTATTAAACATTATTACAAAAAGTACTACAGTTCCTTTACGGTACAACACAACAACACAAAGCACATTTTTTTCTTGCCTAAGGAGACCATAAGTGTAAAAGTTAGGTAGCTTTAGTCTGCATTTAGCAGCATAATGTGAAGAAATACACTAGGTAGCAAGTGTTTTCTCAAAAATAAACCTGAATAATGATGGATTGCAGATGTTAAACTGGACTAAGGGAGTTGTTTCCTTCATAAATAGATAACATCATCGGTTTCTAATAGATAACATTTTTGAGTATCATACAGCAGCACAACATGTTATTCTATATACACAATAACACAAACAGGCCAGTGTAACCTCCAGCTCAGAAATTTCTATCCTGATTATAGAGGATTAAGAGGCCAAACTGCAGGATTTGTATATGCAGTACATTGTTACTAAAGGGGAAATTTGAGGAAGTGTTCAACTGCTGCTGCCAAAAAATTGCAAAATATGTTGGTGTTTCCATGATCGTGTTTGATGAACTTCTGGATCTAGAATGCTACCACCATAGGCTGGAAACATGTTACCAAAATCAGAACCTTAATAGAACATCTAATGGGATATTTTCAGAGTGGAGCACTTTTTGGGCAGAGGAAAGCCCAATTTATTGGCCCATTATTAGAAACTTCTCCCCCAAAAGCCACTTTTTTTTGTAGAAATCAATTCATATTTTTATTACCAGGACTCTGCTGGTTGAATTCATGTCAAAACAACACCATCAGAACCTAATAGATCAAGAGCCCGGACCACATGACCAGAACCAATGATGTTGTAACAATAGCTAATACTGTGTAACCACAATGTCATCGCCAGACCCAAAGCCATATCATGCAATCTGAAACTGGATTACCAAAGACTGGATTAAATAATCAGAACCAAAATAATTGGATTCAGTGCTGAAATGATATAGAATGTAATGTTCAAAAAAGCTCAATCATATCACCAGAGCCAAACCATGCAAGCTAGAACCTTGTGTAACCAAAGATCAGAACCATATTACCAGAACCTATGGTACAAGGCCAAAATGATATTACATAAGGCCAGAGTCATGCAGACAAATGGAGGCATGATTCTTGAGGCAGAACCATGTAAACAGAAGTCTGTTACTAGCGTTCAGACCTTGTTACCAGAGACCAGAACCACATTATCGGGATTAGAACTTTTATATTAAAGCTAGAATAATGTTACCTAAGGCCATAACCATATTATATTATCGGAATTCTGTTACCGGAGCTAAAATTATATTACCCAAGGCCTGAGCTATGTTTTCCTTTGTATGATAACAGGGTAAATAGGGAGTAGTAGTTCCTCCCCGAATAGAGGCCAGAAGCGTATCTATTTCTATGTCTATTATATATAAATAGAGATGTATATAATGCAGACAATGATATTTATCGGAGAGATGCATGAGTAGGTGGGTTCTTACCATCAGGCTGGCATTCGTGCAAACCCCTTGAGAACCATTCACCCTCTTCCTCTCCATCATTTGGCTGTGTGCCTTGAAATTCACCCCAAAGCACTGTGGACCCTTCTGTCCTTGTCACCTCTTCCTCTGTCTCCAGCCGCTCATTTCCAGCTACATCTTCGATTCCTAGCGAAGACTCCTCCATGACACTGGCAGCCAATATGTCGACTGGGTCTTTGGCATCGGATGCCATAATGTGTCTGACAGTCGTGTTCGTTCTTTTACATGGGGTCTTTTGTGACCCCGAAAACGTCCTCATTCGCTCCGGCTCAGCTGATCTTCCTCACAGCAAGCAGCTGAGCTTACGCCGCATTCAGCTTTCTCCCCCCTCCCTCCATTTTTCTGCGCACCCTCACCGCTCTTTGCCTCTCCAAGGAGAAAAGATGTTTTCTCACATTCTCACAAAAGCAGCACCGCCACCTAGCAACTCAGCCAATTAGCATCATTCTCTGCATGCAGGAGCGGCAAACATAGCTACACGCTGCATGTCTATAGAGATTCATGAGCTGTCATTAAACATTAAAACATCAACACGAGCCATTTCACTCTGCAACTTTATTAGCCACAATCCCTATTAATTTTATTATGCTCTCATAAACGGGGGTTAAGGAATCATTGTGCCTTGTTCGGCACCTCAAACAAATGCACAAGACGCAACAATAGTCAGGTCACATACACAGCAGTATCTGTGGTTTGTATGCATTGTTCTAAATATGCAGCATTTGTCTAGATGTGTGCAGTTATATGTACTGTCCAGTGCTGTATATCTGATACAATACATGTCACAACTGAATAACAAAACTGCATGGAAGTAGTCTTTAATGTATACTTTCTAGTGATCTTTTTAATCCTAAAAATGGTTTTCAGCATCAATTGAAGTGATTTTGGCACTGCGCACAAATAAAATAAAAAATTAAAATAACATGGGCCCGATTTATTAAAGCTCTCCAAGGCTGGAGAGGATACACTTTCATCAGTGAACCTGGGTCATCCAGCTAACATGAAATGGATCAGGTCCAGGATTGAAAACATTTGCTAACAAATATCAAATGACTTTTAGGACATTTATTTCAGGTTTGCTGGATCACCCAACTTCACTGATGAAAGTGTATCCTCTCCAGCCTTGGAGAGCTTTATTAAATCAGATCCAATGTTTGTTCAAACGTCCTCAGCCTGTGTTTTATCCCTTTAAAATTAATTTAAAAATTCATGCCATATTTTGCAATTTGGGAGTCATTTATTAGTACTTTGCCTACACTCACCAGGGAAAAGGTTGCACAATCTTCTCAAATGACATCATGATACACATCTGGATTGTTTGTCGGTGACCCTCTGCTTCATACTGGGGATTTTAGATAACCTAGACCCGTCTGGAACTCCTGGGACACCGCCCTTGGAGACCCAAAGCATCAGAACCAACATGAACCTTAAACTGTTCCTCTTTTCTATGTTTTCCTTTTTTTAAGTAGTATGATGATGTGATTTTCTTTTTAAGTAGTATCAGTAGTATGATTTCTACATTGTTACTCTTTGCTGATAGTTATCACTTTCTTTTTATTCTTTTTGGATATTTATTATCCTCAAATGAAATCAAATATTTTTTAAAAATCATGCCGAAATGCAGTCTGGTCCTGCTATGGGCTTTTGCTACATTACCCATCCACTACCGCTCTTAGGGCTTTATTTAGAAAACAAGGAATCTGACATTCCTGGTGGGAATCAATTAATGGAAGATTCCCATGAGGGAATGTTTGAGGGAATGTCTGTTTCTCAGTTTTATAAATAGAGCCCTTATATTACTACAACATAAAGTATAATCATTCTGTAGCACAAGATTAGAATTGGGAAGGCTCTTTGAGTCAGCATATGAAGTGTGCAAAGGGAGCATATTTTTGTCCTTTCCCTTTTGTTTTTTTTGCAGTTATTAAACAAATATAAAAAACACTAAATAGAAGGGCGTACATGGTCAGGGTTTACACAAAAAGTAGCACGAGCAACGCATAAATCTACCCTTAGTTGAATGTTCAACACCCCTCCCCATTTATTTTGTATAGAACAGGTAAGTTTTAAGACCCCCTATCCTTTGTGAACATCTAGTTACAGCAACATCCCTTTAGTTAAACTCTGGGAACCCCGACAGATCCCCTACTGCCTCTCTCTCCCCCGCTTTGTTCCTTGCTTTTATCCTCCTCCGCTCCCCACCTCCCTTTTCTTTCCCTCTCTCCCCCACTTTTTTCAACCTCTTTATTTCATAGTCATCTATTTGCCTGCTTCTATTACTGACTCTATATTAGATCATTGTAGCTCAGCATAGCACTAATCGCTTTTAATACCAACATGACAGTTCTCATACTCTGATTTTACTACCTACCTTGTTGTCCTCTGACTCTAATTGTTTATGTCAGCGGTCGCCAAGCTTTCGGACCTCACAGACCACTAAAGTCCTGCGGATCATTAATATGAATTATTTTAAAAAGATAAAAACACTTGTAAAATAATGATCTTCCTAATGGTGTCTGATGAGGACTGTGGAGGCTCTGATGCATTAATCAGCTCACGGTTATGTGAAGTATTACTATTGTTATTATTATCATTAGTTGTATTATCTTTGGTATTACTAAAGAAATGTAAAATATTTGTTTGCTTTTCTTCGCTTATTATGGGTTTATTTCATTCCAACCTAAGACCAAACAAGAAATGATACAGTTAAAGAAATGAACAGTTAAAGAAAATACACAGTTAAGGTCATACTTACCTAAAAGATCATCTGAGAAATAAACAAATAAAATAGATGAGAAACGGTTCAGGTCCCTGAAGTATCGTATCTGATAGATAACATAACAACATTGAATTCACTGGAAAATTTACACAATCTAATAATCATATGATCAGATTGGAATATGGGTCAGTACTACAAAGCAGTCATTGTGGCATGGCTCTGAAATTCGTATATATAAATACTGGATAATACCACTGTTATTCGGCCCTCCCCTCAGGCACGCTGTCTTGGTGTCACCTTTGATTCTGCCCTCTCATTTACCCCCCATATTCAGAACATTTCCAGGTCCAGTCACTTTCACCTACGCAACATCTCCAAAATCCGCCCCTACCTGTCCCCTGAGACCACCAAACTCCTTGTACACGCTCTTATCATCTCTCGTCTGGACTACTGTAACCTCTTCCTCTCTGGTATTCCACTAACCCGACTCTCTCCTCTACAATCTATTATGAATGCTGCAGCCAGACTCATCCATCCTTCCCTCCGCTCCTCCTCCGCTGCATCTCTTTGTAGTTCTCTTCATTGGCTTCCATTTCACCTTAGAATCAAATTTAAGCTCCTGTGCTTTGCCTTCAAATCCCTCCACAGTTATTGTCCCACTTACATTTCTGACTTGGTAAAAAAATACTCCCCTTGCCGCTCTCTCCGCTCCTCCAATGACCTACTACTGACTTCCTCACTCATAACCTCATCACACACATGGCCCCAAGACTTTTCTAGAGCTGCCCCAACTCTCTGGAATGGTCTTCCTCATCCTATTCAGCTTGCTCATACTTTCTGCTCATTTAAAAGAGCATTCAAAACCCATTTTTTCTTGCTTTAACTTGCCTACCCATCTTCTTCTGTCTTTTGAAACCATCACTACTTCCCAACACTATATATCTCCCCTCCTATTGTGTGCTGCTTCCCCCACCTACTAGATTGTAAGCTCTTCAGTCCTCTCCTCCTGTATCACTGTCTGTATTAGTCTGTCTTTTGCAACCCCGCATTTATTGTACAGCACTGCATAATATGTTGGCTATATATAAATCCTGTTTATTAATAATAGTAGTAATAATAATAATAATTATGTATGTATTAGTGCAACCCCCCCCCCAAAAAAAAAAAAAAATGCTTAGTATTTGCTCTCAATCTTGCTTTTTGTCTGCTTTTAACTACCATGCTCTGTGTGCACAATGGGCCACCAGGGTATAAATAAAATGATCTGCACTGTCCACCTATTTTCTTTAAATAGGGATTTTGTGAAGACCCATCAATGCCCTGTTGTAGTAAGGTAATTCAAAACAGTATCATAATATTATTATTATTATTATTATTAATAATATTACTAATAAACAGTATTTATATAGCACCAATATATTACGCAGCGCTGTACATTTATAGGTTCAATTAATAACAAATCCTAATAAACTCTCTCTGATCAAACACTGACAATAAAAACACGTGAACCTGGAAGTTTTACACCAGTAAATGTTTGGTGAATTTCAGATTCACTGCTTCAAAAAACAGACCCAATTGCAACAAAATATTTTTTGGCTTTTTATTAATTCAGATAGTGACATCTAGTGGAGGAGATCATCCAATGCGGCTAAATGATTTGTGTGGAATCCAAAAACACAATCCTGCCAACCTACAGGGATTATATGTTTCCATTCAGATTTCCACGGAATCACAAAATTTTCCATTTCAGTGTAGTTAGAAGTTTTCCGGGGATAATATCTGTCCCTACATTCTTTATAAAGTGCACACAAACTTTGCAAACTTGCAATTTTAGCACCAAATTTGTTGTTTTTGTGTGACTTGTTTTATTGCTGGGTGAAAATGTAAATGCTAGTTCATGTTTTTTGTATTTTAATAGGAAAAAACAAACTCACTGTCATCAAATAATATTGTATGCACTTTGGATACTACAATATATTTCCTAGATTGTAAGCTCTTCGGGGCAGGGTCCTCTCCTCCTGTGTCACTGTCCGTGTCTGTCTGTCATTTGCAACCCCTTTTTAATCTACAGCGCTGCGTGATATGTTGGCGCTATATAAATCCTGTTTATTAATAATAATAATAATAATAATAATAATAATAATCATATTTATTTTTACAAAATTCTTGGCTAAATATGGGCCCTATGGTTAGGAATAGCATTAGGGATGTACATGCATTAGGCCTAATTTATTAAAGTTCTTCAAAACTGCAGAAGATAGAGTATCATGGAAGAAACCTGGGTGATTCAGCAAACCTGGAATGGATTTTTAAAAAAATCATTCAGTTTTAACTGACGTGTTTTCAATCCTAGACCGGATTCATTCCAGGTTTGCTGAATCACCAAGGTTCACCTATGATAGCCTAACTTCTCCAGTCTTGGAGAGATTTATTAAATCAGGACCATTATCTAAGGAATATTAAAACAATAAATATAGTGAAGAACAATTAAAACCCCTAGATTGTGACCATGCTTCTGAGCCTTTCATTTCTATAAAATATCTGTACTGCTAGTAGGTCTCGTAGACTGTAAGCTCTTCAGGGCAGGGTCCTCTCCTCCTCCTGTGTCACTGTCTGTATTCATTTATCATTTACAACCCCTATTTAATGTACAGCGCTGCATAATATGTTGGTGCTTTATAAATCCTGTTTATTATTATTATTATTAATTATTATAGGGTTTGTCCCATAGAAATGTATTACTCTGTGGCACTCCACACAACAAGAACTAGAGCCAGCCAGACTTCTATATTACAATAGGTGCATGGTAGGACCACATGGTGAACAATGGTGGATAAAGACGGCTTAGTACGTACAATCGGGATTATTATATCATGGAGCTGTCATTGAATCCAGTGGCACGTGATATAGGAATGTCGTATTTGCATGTATAATGTGGTGACTAACAGCAAACAGGCTGTACCTGACCCTTGCACTGCCAGGCCCGTGTCACCCTCCTCTCTGACATGTATAGATCAGGAAAAACCAGAACACCAAGCACACATGTGTGGAAGGGACAAGCATGGGGGAATCGTGTCACACATGGGTGTCAGAGGGAGGAGTGAAGAGAACCCTATGCTGGTGTCATTGCCAGGTAAAGTACCCCATTATTAGTGTCAACAGGAGGAATAATGCCCCATCAGGGGTATCAATGGGAGGAAGAATGCCCCATCAGGGGTATCAATGGGAGGAAGAATGCCCCATCAGTGGGAGGATCAATGCCCCATCAGTGGGAGGATCAATGCCCCATCAGTGGTATCAGTGATAGGAATAATGCCCCATCAGTGGTATCAATGGGAGGAATAATGCCCCATCAGTGGTATCAGTGATAGGAATATTGCCCCATCAGTGGTATCAATGGGAGGAATAATGCCCTATCAGTGGTATCAATGGGAGAAAGAATGCCCCATCAGTGGTATCAATGGGAGGAAGAATGCCCCATCAGTGGGAGGATCAATGCCCCATGAAGGGTATCAGTGGGAGGAATAATGCCCCATGAAGGGTATCAGTGGGAGGAATAATGCCCCATCGGGGGTATCAATGGGAAGAATATTGCCCCATCAGTGGTATCAGTGATAGGAATAATGCCCAATCATGGGTATCAATGGTAGGAATAATGCCCCATCAGTGGGAGGAATAATACCCCATCAAGGGTATCAGTCGGAGGAATAATGCCCAATCAGTGGGGGCAATGCCTCATCAGGGGTATCAGTGTGGGGGGGGGGAAGCCCAATCAGTGATATCAGTGGGGGGGAATATTGCCCCATCAGGGGTATCAGTGTGTGTGTGTGTGTGGGGGGCCCAATTAGTGATATCAATGGGGGGAATAATGCCCCATCAGTGACTCCCATCCCCCCCATTTCTTTCTCTGGTGTCCCCAGGATATAAAATGGCAGCAAATCTCTTGTAGTTGTCACTGACAGCAATATAGCCTGAGAGGACAGCTAACCCTTCCCCTACCTATAGGCATCCATGTAATACAGTTATTCGGCCTTATTACATGAGAGAAGGACAAACACCAGCAAAGTGCAATCATAATTCTACCTTACGAGGAAAATGCCATTATTCAGTCAGCATACACATGCGCAGTGTTACCATCAGCCGTATAGCGGTCACGCGGGGCTATTTCTAGAACCGTCCGTACTGCGCATGCTCTGTGCTATTTCCAGCAGCAAGCCTTCTACGGGAGCTCATTATCCATTGTCGCAGTGGGCGTGTCCTGTTTGAATGGAAGCAGCAGGTGGTATTCAAAGGACTTGACTGTGATTTGGTGACGTTATAGCTGTTCCAGTTTATTATTGGACACTAAGGATGCCAATCTAAGCCAGGGCGGTGGCAGGGAGCTTGTTCTGCGCATGCGGTGAGAATTTAGCTGGCAGAGAAGAGATGGTAGCAGGGGAGGTGGCATCTTGCATCTTGGCAAAAGGCGGAGAGATAAACCTGTGTGGGTGGCAGCTTGCCGAGCTGATGGATGTGGGGTGGCAATGACTTGTGAGCTTGGATAAATGACATTTGGGGTGCTGTGGGGTGGCATGTATAAAACTGTTATGTTATGATACCAACTAAGGAGGTGAATTGGGTGCCTGGGGTGAGTTTACAATTGTAATTTGTATTTTACATCTGATCACTGATTTTTTTTTAATATAAATTAGATCATATTGGAAAATATTTTTCATCATTTTTTTCTATTTATTTATTATAGTCATTAGTTGGTGAATATGCATGTATCACATTCACTAATGTTCATGCACATTGCTGATAACCTCTGGCATGGCAATGCCAATGATATATAATGATGTATTCAGCCATAATATTAGAAACTTTAAAAATCAAAAAAGAAGTAAGAATTTTGGGCAGGTTTTGCATTATATTTTCTAATAATTTTATGTTCTCTGCTGTCAATAAGACAAGCCAAACAATATTAAGCGATCTTCTTGCATGCATTTAATTTTAAGGGTTATTTGTCCATAAATAGGCAGTTTTAGCTAAGGACAAGCTGGACTAAGGGCTGCCTAATATATATGTGGCTTTTGTTGTGTTAACAGATTTTATTTATTCTTTAGTATTTATATAGCACTGACATATTATGCAGCGCTGTACAAAGTCCATAGTCATTTCACTAGCTATTTCACCCCTATTTATTGTACAGCACTGTGTAATATGTTGGCACTATATAAATCCTGTTTAATAATAATAATAATAATAATAGCTGTCCCTCAAAGGGGCTCACAATCTAATGTGATGGGGTTAACCTGCAAAGTATGGGGAGAAACAAAAAGCATGGGATAATGTGTAACCATTGCTTCCTATATTAAGATGCACTACTGCAGAAATATTGCAGAATAGTTTTTATTAGCTGTAATGGATGACTGTGATTAGAACAGGATACATGTATTGAGTAAGATGACAACCTTAAAGCTGAACTAAAGCTCCACTTTTAGGAATCTACGATCAGGCAAGTCATTATTACAGAAAGAGACAAGAGATCCCTTCTGAAATATCCTGCCTGAGTTCTCTGGGTATCCGTAAAAAACTGATCTGTGCATGCTTGCCATGATACCTGGCAATCCTGGTTTCCCATGTGCTTGCTGTGAATAAACTCCCGCATACCTGCTCGGTAGTTATGTCATCCAAGCCCGGCCAATCCAGATGGCCAAAAATTGCATACAGGAAGAGAAGAATGAAGAAGATGGTGGCTGCTGCGAGGGAAAGGGGACAGGTGAGTATCACAGGTTTATTAATAGCTGATTGTCACTGGAAATGATCTTTTGTGATTGTTTACAGTGACAAATGAACAAACGAGCGCTGTACACACAGAGCCATTCTGAGGACTAGTGAGTTCACTTATTCTGTATGAGTGTATGTTCTTCTCCATAGAAAATCTCGGTCAGGACATATCTGCATGGAGTTTGCAAGTTCTCCCTGTGTTTGCGTGGGTTTCCTCCGGGTACTCCTCCCACATTCCAGTTTTCACCACATTCCAAAAACATGCAGTTATGTTAATTGGCTTTCCCCCAAAATTGGCCTTAGACTGTGGTAATGACAAATGACTATGGTAGGGACATTAGATTGTGAGCCCAATAGAGAATAAGTAAAAGTGACTGTGAGCAGATCAGTACCACTTATTGCCCCCTGCAATTACCGTATTTTTTGCCGTATAAGACGCACTTTTTCTTCCCCAAAACTGGGGGGGAAAAGTTAGTGCGTCCTATAGGACAAATGTGTTATAAAATAATTAAAATAATATACTCACCCAATACCCGATCCTGCGTGTGTCTCTGGCTGCATGCAGCGTGTCTCTTCTCTCCTCTGCCAGCATTGTGTCTTCTCCTGTCTGTAAAGCAGAGCGAAAGAAGCCGGCACAGCGCCACCTGCTGTTCCCTGTCCTAACTGCCGTACAGTGGAAAAAAAGCACAGAGTGATCGGAAGGGGAATTTTAAAGGCTCAGAGTGATCAGAAAGGGAATTTGAATGACACAGAGTGATCAGAAGGGGAATACCGGTATGAATGGCACATAAGTGATCAGAAGGGGAATACGGTATGAATGGCACATAAGTGATCAGAAGGGGAATAATCTTTCAGAATCTTTTTTTTTTCTAGATTTTCCTCCTTTAAAATTGCGTCTTATATTCCGGAGCGTCTTATACGGCGAAAAATACGGTAAATGTGCAAGCTGTGGCTCAGATCTAACCCTAGCCTCAGGACCTGTTACCCGATTCCACAAATCTCTCAAACTTGCATGGTATGATACTAGAATTTTTAAAGAAGGATAGAAAGATTGCAATATACAATACATTGCAGTGTTCTCTACAGCCCCTTTTATCTGGATGCACCACCCAGCACTTTTCAGTAATCACCCTGCTGGTTTTTGGTGGTCACAATACAGGGGCTTCTTTCCACCCAGCTTAAAAAGAAATTGCTGAGGAAAGTACTGCATTGTCAGAACATGTTTGGCGTAAGTGGTAATGTCAATGACAGTAATGTCTGGGTTGTGAATAATAATAGTGTTCTCTTTGGCTTTTGGTTTTAGTTTGGCTGTCTTTAGCCTTTCTCATTTCCCTATCTGTCATGTAAGAGTATCACAATTCTGTATCTACGTAATCAACTAATTGTGCTATCTCTTATTGTAGCATTGATATGGGCACTGGAGAACATTGTTCATCATGGTCCTTGCAGGACACTTCCATCTTCACCATGAATTGCCAGTCTACATGGCCACCAACTTGAAGAGGCCTTCTCGGCTGAAGGAAAAATTAAAGAAACAGCAAAACGGAAGGTATATTTGTTTAAACTAAACCGAAAACAAAAAAATTACACTTACCTTTAATCCTGCAGGCCACTTGATGGCGCTAGTCCTTCCCACAGTCCAATCCCGCGCCATTCTTCCTCATTCCGGCGCTTCCTCAGTGCCGATATCTTTCTTCTTCGGTCTTCTTGGCACGTCACCTGATCTTGCATTGCACAGGTGTGAGATCAGGTGACGTAGCCCACTGTAAAGGGGGGGGGGGGGGAAGAGAGCCGATCTCACTGCTCTGTGAGATCGGCATCTCTTTCCCTTAATAGAAAAAATGCCCCTTCTGCACATGTCTGGGATCGGGCATGCGCAGAAGGAGCACCCAGAACCTCCAGGGATGCTTGACATAGGCGATCAAGACTGAAAGGGGAGGTACTGCACCCTTTTTGAAATAAAAAAAGAATAACATTTTCCCTTTACATATAAGGGTTTTCTACCCTTTTATCTAAAGTGAAAATGCGGAGTTTAGTACGCTTTAAGTATGTGGATTTTAAAAACCTAAAAATAAAATGTGATCCATAGGCAACTAAAAGAACCAAAAAAATAATAAATTAAATTGTGAATAATTTCAGCCACAGAAAATAGCTCAGCATCTCTGATGAAAAGGTGACTCTAAACTAAAAACGGAAATGGATGAGAGAAGTACGGGCTGAGATCTAGCAAAAAGGTCTGTCATTGTTAAAGCCACTAGATGGCAATGCCGTAGTTCTTTTTTGCATTGGTAGAATGTTTGAAACATTTTGTATTTCCATTTAATGTGACACACTGATTCTATACTGTTATTATAATGATAGCTGTTATCAGGGTGATTCGATTTGCTTGAATAATGCTGCTTGTCATTGAGAGAACTTCCAGAAGGATTCTGGTGACTTGTCCAAGGTCACGTAACATGCTAACTTTCTGAATATAGAAGTAATCAAGGTCATGTTATAAAAATGAGAAGATTGATCTGAGAAAACTCAGATTGTCCATCAGCTTAAATCACGCATACATTTAGTAAGCGTGTCATGTACTTGGTTTGGACAGTAAGGGGTAATTCACACTGGCACTGAGGTTTTAGTTGGTTTGTTTCCTCATGCCAGGAAATGCTGCAGCTTAAGTAGACGTCACATGCAGCGTCTCTCTGTAACAGCCCCACACAGAATGAATAGGGGCTGTGGTGAGCAGTACTAGTACCACTCACTGTCGCCGTCTGTCACGTGTAGACGCTGGTTCTTTATGAACTCCCACTGCCATGCAAGTGTTTGAGCAGCTGCAGGGAAATTTATGAAATTGCAAGTGAACCTGCCCTAACCGCTGCCCTAAAGTTCAAAGAAACATACTCTTTTATTGATTCTAATACTAATATATGTATTGAACTCAATTAGGGTTGCTTATTGATTTTCTGTCTTTAGGTAATTGGAATCAGCTGTGACAGGTATTTACAAGTATAAAGTATGGAGGTAACCTGGGCAAAGCACCAGCTGGTATTATCAACGCTTGATAATAAAAATGTGCAGAAAGGGAAAAGTTGATTTCCAGTGGTGTGGAAGCTTGCCAACTAATGCCTGATCACATATAGGTTCCTTTACAATATACCTGGGAGCAAATTTTAAGAATAGGATGGCAGAGTCACTTTATTTTCTCATAAAAAAACATTGTGTCACAAGTGGAAACAAAGGGTATGCTTACCCTTCTTGTAATGACTTTGCTGCTTCATGCAGGTTTTTAACACTTCAAGGATTTGTGGAATACCGTCTTCTTCTGTTGCACACTGTCAATCTCCTTGTGTATGATATATCTGTAGTGATATTTTGTGAATCACTTACCTCTGCACCTCGAAGTACGTGACACCCCTCATTCCTGGATTAGCTTTGCAGCTCCGCTTGTCACACTTTCCTCTTCAGGTTGCTAATTGGACATTAATTCAGCATCATCACATATTTTCACTGAGCATAGGTGTCCCAGGAATCTGTAAGACCAAACCTGGGAATAACAGAGTTAAGCTGCGTACACACGTGCAATTTTTGTCGTTGGAAAGGCTCTTTCACGATCCTTTCCAACGACAAAGGACTACACGATGCATCAACGGTGCTGTACATACAGCACCGTTCTGCTCTATGAAGAGGGGAGGGGGAAAACGACGGAGCGGCACCCTGCTGCGCGCTCTCCCCCTTCCCTTGCATTAGGATCGGTCGTCGTTCATTGTTCGTGGATCCGCCAGGACGGATCCACGGACGATGAACGACGCTGACTGTACACACGCCAGATTCTCGCCCGATATCTGGCCGATGCCGATTATCGGGCAAGAAAAATCTGATGTGTGTACGCAGCTTTATTTTTTTTTTTTGTGACAGATGTGTGATCATCGACATATTCCCATCGCACATCATACCGGAATAGACCCTGTAGATATTGGGGCGTTGTAACGGCAGCCTACACATAGGCACCCCAGTTGTCTAACCATCATAGTTAGTCCATTGTTGAAGTTGCTTTGGTTTTTATTTCCCCCATCTTTCCAACATCCAATACATTATTACAGGTAGTCTTCGAGTTACATATGAGATAGGGTCTGTAGGTTTGTTCTTAAGTTGAATTTGTATGTAAATTGGAACAGGTACATTCTTTTATTAAATGCAATTAGGACAGATGTTTGTCTCCACATATTATTAGGCAGTGAGGTGTCAGTTACTGTAAAAAAAAAACTTTATGGAGTCTAGGCATTCATTAACTTCTGTAGCAAGCTGTCCTTTGATATGCAAAAAGAAACAACTGCAGAGTTTGTCTTGGTCATTAAAGAGTTACAAGAGCATGCAAAAGAGCTCAGTCTCTTGTGTTTAGCAAAATATTTCTTCTGCAAGTCATGAAAACTGCCCCTTCCAAGCCTTTGTCTTGCACAATAGAGATCAGGGAAGCCCCGTTTGTATCTAGGAGTCAACCGTATGTTGGATGTCCTTAAACTGAGGAGGACTACCTGTATTAAATATTAAAATTGGTAATAAACAACATTTATATAGGGCCAACATATTATGCAGAGTTATACAATAAATACATCAAGATCTAACTGTTCATTTTTTGTCCTTTCACTTGGCAGGTGACATTTTAACAAGTGTATCAGTTATATTCATTTCACTTGTCGATAGTTTTATTGTTTTGGTTGTACTGTTTTTAAGATTTAAGATATGTGATATTACAGAACAGTCCTGAGCACTAGACCTTGAATTTTGGTATAAGGAAAGTCATTTTCTGACTCTTTGTAAACCATTTGTTACCTAATTTACTATTGTCTGATGAAGAATTACTAAATTTGTGCACAAATTCTGTCCCTTGAGGTTTGGAACTGTTTAAAAGAACCTTAAGTGTCTGGGATTTGAGAGGAAGTGGGTCAGCAGAATGCAAATAAGCTGGCAAAAAGATTTAGTGGGTGTAGAATATAGGGTCTATCTTTTTTAAACATTATTCCTAACTGTGGTGGCATATATCCTGCATGATTTTTTTTTCTGTAGAGGATTTAGGTAAAGGCAAATGTTTCTAGTGCTTTATTTTAGGTATCAGACAGTTGTGCAACATTTTGGAAGATGCAGAGACAGCTGCTTGCAGTTCTGAGCCATTTATTGCTTAACATTGCAGATTGTGCTCTGCCCACTTAAACATTTGTAACAAACCATCCACTCTGCCCTTCAATAAGCCCACGCTGAATTCCTTAGCTCCTGGCCTTCCATGGCCCCTTGTCATCTTTAACATGTGACCCAAGAAGAATTCACTCTGTGCCCCTCTACCCCACCTTCCAGTCTGTTTTGTTTACATACTGGGGTATTTTGGTTATGATACATAGAGTTGATCTTTACAGATGACACACTCTGTTTTGACAATTTTCAATAATAGACCTTTAAAGGGCTATAGTCTACTCAGAATTTGTACTTTACATTAAAGGTAGACAACCCTTTTATTTAAAGTAAAAATTTTGTTTGTTTTTTTCGTTGATCAAGAATAAATGGGAGCCCAAAGCCTCCTGGAATACGTCCTACGTCACACATCCCGGGAGGCTCTTGGCTGCTCCTTCTGTGCATGGCCGATTATCTTGGGCATGCGCAGAAGGAGCCCTTTCATCAATAAGAAAAAAAATTGCCGATCTCATTTGCAGTGAGATTGGCATTTTTTTCACAATCTACGTCACCCGATCTCGTGCCTGCGCAGTGTGAGATCAGGTGACACAGGAAGAAGAGCACGGAAGAAGAGAGGAGAAGATGTCGGCACCTGGCGCTCCCTCTGTGCCGGACCGAAGACAGATAACGGGACGACGCGGGACCTGATGGAAGAAACCTCCCGACGTATAGACTGTTCTGCGGCATTGATGGTAAGTGTGATTTTATTGTTTTGTGTTTACTTCCGCTTTAATCTGGGGTATCCTGACTGTACAGGGAGCCCAAGGCCCCCACTTAGGAATCCCAATGTTCCATTTACACTGCTCTTGTTCCCATTTTTTTAAATATTGGATGAAGCAAAGCTAAGACTATAGGGAATAAGTTGCTTAGAGTATCGATGTGCAATATTCTGAAGGTGTAATCACATTGCGTGGAAACTCTTGGATACACAGACGTTTTCCTAAAAGAACAAATATTTGACATGTAAAAGTAATAAAGTAGAATTAAGTATTAAAGTTTTGTTACCCTTTCAATGTTCTAGCACAGTTCCCAACCTCGTTCATCCAGTGCTGCTGCTCCTGATCCAATAAAATGGCACTCTGTCATTATGCCCATTTTCTGTGGGCCCAGCCTGTCCTTCGGGTTTGGTTGCATTAATACACAGGCTGGGCTTACAGTATCCATGAATGAGTGGTAGTTACACGTAATATTGTGAATGCTGCTCTGGTGTAGAAGGTACAAAAGCCAACCCACCACTGCAGAAGATAGAAAAGGTGCAGGTGATTGCTTTGGACTGGGTAGAATATGTCACAAAAAATATTTTTAAATCTAGAGTTCCTTAAGCTTTTTCTTTTACAGACTTGCACTATTTTTTTTTTGTTTAGTATAGTTAGAATGGGTTCACTTTCATCCAAACCAACTCATGATCCTGACATAAAGCGTGGGTGCCTGGACGGGGTGTAATCTATGCAGATTCTGTGATTCTGGAGTTCCCTTAATGTTCAGGGAACTATTTTTGCCCAGTCCCTTTTTACCTTTTATTACTAAAACTCTAGCAATTGTTTTTTTTCTAGTTCTACAACGGGTTAGATCAGATCATTGTTGCCATATTTAGTTATTTCATTTTTTATCTTTATGTGACAGCAAGGACAAAAAATAAGAGGAAGAGGGGTCACCAGGACAGGAAGGCTCAGATAGCAATAAAAACCTGGACTGGTTCTATTTACTCACTGAATCCAATAAAAAAATAAAATAAAATTACAGAAACAAATAAAACAAACCCATAGGTGGTCTGCGATTTTACCTAGACACTCGTACGTGTTTTTTTTTTTTTCTTGCAGCTTTATGCTGCAAGGGTCCCTGTTGTCCCTGGGGTCCCTGTTGTACTAAGTCTGCATGTTGCATTGAAATCCTCTGTAATCAGGATATCCTGGCTTCCTCTGCTAGAAGCACGTTCCCTCCCTGACATTGCCAGATAATATCCCCTACCTGCAGAGCTATATATACATATATATAAATATATATGGCTATGAGACCCCCTTCCACTTAGTAAACATGATTGCGACTGCTATTCATAGTAACATGCTGAGGAAATTGTACATCTTTGCGCATATAATTGTCTTCATTCTGCTTTTTTTTTTTTTCACTTTAACCTCCCCTGGAGAAAATAACTGGTTATGTAGTATTAGATATTTGGAACAAGTGGTGGAATCTCCCATTGGGGTTGATTTATAAAGCTGTCCAAGACTGGAGAAGTTAGACTATCATGGAAGAAATCTAGCAAATTTGAATTTAAAAATATAAAGGTTTAGTCCTGAAAGTGTTTTAGAACGTAATAATTACAGACCTATGTAACATTATCTAATATAGAGATGTCTTTTAAATTTAAGTACTTATATGCCTTTTTTTTAAATGTTCCCACAGTAGCATTGGCTGGCCTTTCACATGAGGAGTATTCTCAATGAAGATACATTGTCCTCTGTGTGAGATGAAAGAGGTAAAATGCTTTTATGAAAAATGTACATAGTTTGATTCTATTCATTCGTGTTAATTATCTTTTCATATTTGTTACTTGCACTTTAATTACCATCTTGTAAGACAATCCACTTGCATAATGGTGACGAGGGTGCATACATAACTTGGGGTCTTATCATTGCTGCCCAGTAAGTATGTGCTGGAAATGGCGGATTAAGCCCCATACAGATAATAAACCTACATACATTATGGACCTTTTATTCTTTAATTCTAGTTTGTTTTGAAGCAGGGGTCTTTTATTGCTGTCTGAACAGTTAAAGAATAAATATTGTAGTGGCTATTGCTGAACTTTAAACTGAAGCATATTTGGTGCTTGTCTATCATGCTGATCCGTTGGCTTCTATTCTTTCAGCCATAGCCATAGAACAAGTATCCAAGGGTTCTGACTATCTGATGCATGCTTGTTTTCGTGAACTATCCAATCATACCCAGCCAGAAAACCTTTGTTCTTATGGGGTACACAATAGTTAATAGTTCAAATCAGTAGAACAGCAATAACTCAATTGCAATCATAAATCTGGACGGAAGTAAAATATCAGACACTGCAGCTATTTAGCTGTTTAACAAACAATTCCCTTTCTTTTCAGGCTGCTGAAACAACAACCTTTGGAAGATGATGTGTGTTCCAGGAGCCACCCCTATTACTGCAGTGCACCCACCCTGGTATATTAACGATTAATCAATGTTATTTATTTTGTTTATAAAGAAGAATTTAAAACCTTTCTTGGTGTTTTCCCCCCAAAACCTCCCCACTCCTTTAGAGAATTCCCTAAATATTTTATTTGCCTTACTGTTGTATTTAAAAAAAATCGCCCTGTCGTCTTCTTAAACACCCTATCTGCCACTTGATATGGTACAGGGAGGAGTCTGGCGGAGGGGTGCCAGCTGGGTGACTCTCACAATATAAACAACTAGCAGACTGTATTTCCTGATAAATTGATGAAAAATAGGGGGCATCCTAAACCTTTTTTTTTTTTGGGTGACAGATAGGGGGGTTTGTTAAGTCACATTTTCTGTAGTTTTAAAATATTTTACTTTCTTTCTGCAGCATGAATTTTACCATTTACATATTAACCTAAATAAAAATATTTATATATAATTTTTTTTCCATACAACCTATACATATTAGGTTTGACATAATTTATCTTCTCTGTTCCTTCTAGTGATGATGCTATAGCAAGAAAAGATCACATTATAGTACTCAAGCAGCAGTTTTGGTCTGTCAATCTTGACTGAAGATGACTGCAACATTTGGACTCTGCAGAACTTTATGCATATCAATCTATAATGAATCAGGTTTGGTAGGATTAATTAATTTGACTAGCCTGTTATAAATCTCCACCGTAAGTTGGGCTTTAGTCTTTTAAAAGTCTGATTAGTCAGCATTCAACAACTTTGACAACAAAGCATATGACCTCTGGATCTTTCATAATAAAAGTTCTAAGCAAACTTCCCTGTTTTGTTGTTTTGAGTTCCACATAATAATATAAAAGTTTAGATGTAGTCATAGAAGGTGACACAAGATTCTTAATACCAAGATTTACACCTAAATTTTAGACTTTTGCTTTATTGTTTTCTTTACCTACATGGCATTCAATTTTAGGATTGAAAAAAAAAAGATAACTATTATGTTGGTAGCAGTCAATATTCTAAATTCCAGAGATTCACGTTACATCTTCATAAATATACACCGTTCTCCCCTGAATACTTGGCTGGTGTACACAATATACAGTAGTGCGGGACAACACTTGTTTTTATTCTCTGGTATCCAAATATTCATATTGCCATGCTATTCAAATTGGGCATAGGGATAAATGGAGGAATAGCTTTTAACATCTTCAGTAAAACTTAGCTAGACAGTTCACTGCAATAGAGAAGCTCTGATTAAAGTGTCAAACTGCATTGATATTTCACCAATAGTAAGCTGACTTGATTTCTAGCTAAACTCCAGACAAATGCAAAATGATATTAAATGTATTTTTAAGTATCAAATTTTTGTAGTCTCTGTGTACCATGATAGGAAGAAACAGTACAAGGTGCCCATCATTTCAAGAGCTGACAATGAGTGTGAGTGAAGAATGACAGGAAATTCGCTAACTGCAATAACCTGGGATCAGTTGAAGTTGTTTTAATGATACTGGATATCAGAATGAGGACATCTCTTGGACATGTCTGTGAAGGTTTCCAGGTCATTGTATCTCTAGTAGTACTCTCATGCAACTGGATTTGATCTATTAATTTTTAAGACGTTTTGCAGCCTTTTAAGCTGCTTCTTTAGTTCTACCTGAAGAAGTAGCTTGGAAGGCTGTGAAAAATCTTTACTATTACTAGAACATGGCCAGGTGAATGTGACTAACTACTAATTGATATATCTAGTGGACAAAATAATGCTGTGGAAATCTCTAGATTTAGGGTTATTATTGCAACAAAAGTTGGCCTTGCATTGTTTTATTCAGTGGTCACCAACCTTTTCAGGTCTGTGGACCACTAAAATCACCAGCTCCCGGCTGCGCATGTGCGTGGAGCCAGGTGTCACTCAAAGGGGGTGAAACCTCCCCCAGAGCGACGTCATTATGACATAACCGATCTGAGCCTGCAATGGGAGAGTAGGTGGGTTGTGGGCAGGTACACACCCCACCCACCCCCCTGACCCTGGGACTTGTATGGTGACATGCTCCACGCCTCTGGCCGGTGCCTCCCTCCCAGCGGGGGGCACCGACCAGAGCCGTGGACCCCCAAAATGTTTATCGCGGACCACTGGTTGGCGACCGCTGTTTAACTATTTGTATCTTGGTATATTTGGCTGGGTATCTTCGTGTCTGTTTTTAAGGTTGGTCTCTACGACTCTATGCTATTATACTGGAATTAGAGAAGTTTTAGAAAAAAAAGAACTGGCAAAACAAATAATGGTTTGTACAGGTTTTGGAAAACTTTTTAGCTTTAAGGATTTCACTACACCTAAAAATGGCAAAATGCAAGTCAACAATATATAAATACTACATTCCGATTTTATTCTGGAATGCAGCATGTAAGTGGGAGCAGATTCTAATCAAACAATGCATTATGTTTGACCTTTCTGCACTGGACAACTTGGCTGTGATCAAACTGTACACAGCAGAAGTAATCATTCCCATGTCCAGCCCTGGTGAGGGATACCAAGTCTGAAACAACTGTATACAAATTATAATACAGGTAGTGCCCAGGTTACATACAATAGGGACTGTAGGTTTGTTCTTAAGTTGAATTTGTAAGTTGGAACAGGTACATTATGTTAATAAATGAAATTAGGACAGTTTGTCCCAACATAATATTAGGGAGTGTGGTGTCAATTACTGTATAAAATCCTCACTGTGAGTTAGTCACAAACAAAGCAAACAAAACAAAAAAAAAAATAAACTTTAGGGAGCCTAGACATTCATTAACTTCTGTAGAAAGCTGTGCTTTAAAATGCGAAAAGAAACAACTGACGAGTTTCTCATAGTCATTAAAGATATACAAGAGTTTGCAGAAAGAGCTCACCCCCCCTAAGATCACCCACAACCTCAGCTGTGTTTAGAAAAAGATTTCTACAAGTCATGCAAACCGCCCCCCCCCTTCAAGCCTCCATCCTGCACACAGCCAGCAGGGAAGCCCCGTTTGTATCCAGGAGGCGTCCATATATCGGATGTCCTTAACCCAGGGACTACCTGTACCATTTTTTTCAGGTCCTGGATGTGCAGTTGGCCAATTCAGCTTTTCATGTTTCCTAAAATGATGAATTATTCCTTTGCATTTGTGATGGACGTAATATGTAAGTCCTTTTTCTCTGTACACATATTAGACACCAGTTTTAAGGTTCACGTTCGAAGTCTCCCCTCTTGTGAAGTGGGTGCCAATTGTCCAGACTTGTCACTACCTTTCACTGACCTGTCCCCCTATTTGTCAAGTGATCACCATTAGATCAACTAGCTCTGCAGTTTTGCTCATATGCCTGTCTCTTCTCCCTCTCCCCAAAAGCTTTAAACAAGGGATTTTGTCTTTGCTTTGTTAAACCCAGCCCGTGTTGGACAATGGTGGATGTTTGTGAACAGCTTTTCTGAAATGCTGACTGGGCCTCTGTGCTAATCTACAGGGGTTATATGCCATTCTCTGTGTGTGTCCTGGCTTATGCTGTGCCCGGTGGTGAGTCTGCGGTGGGATATACAGGAGCTGAGGGTCCATCCAACATAGAATTAAAAAGAACGAAATCTAAAAATGTGTGACTGTTTTAATCAGATATTTGGGGTTACCTGGTCTCCAAGTTCTACTTATGGTAAGTAAACATATACACCCATCAGTTTTTGGGGTTTGTCGTTTGATTCTTTTTATCATGAAGTGTGGAGGTGGTCCAGTAAGTAGCATGGGGCAAAAAAGGTGCCAGCTTTGCATAGCTCCACTGCGAGGATATTTTTTATGCCTGGTATTTTGTGATAGTTGTAATACTTGTATTTTATTTTGTAATTCAATCTTGGTCCGTGCTTAGTAGAATAATACATTATGTGATAATCATTAACAGCATGACTGCTACCCCATTTTACAACTGCATTATATAGAATGCATTCTAAGACCAATTCTTGATTCAGAGTATTTTTCCAGAATCAATCTTTTGAGAATTCTGTCATATGGAATTCTTATCAGGCATTTTTTTACATTTACCGGAGCAGGAAATAACCTGATAAAAGCAGAAATGTATAAACTAGTATTCAATGTCATTTTTTTTATCATTAATGGTCTGCAAGGAGGTAACTTGTGTTATATTTTTCATGTGCTGCCTAAATCAGCTGAAGTTATATCCTCAAGGGCCCTTCCCGCCTATATGGAGCTGCATATTACAGAGAATTGCAATATGGAAGCTGCCATGCTTGACCCAGTTCTAATAAAACAGCTTGTCTAGTGGGTGTTCTGATCATCTGCCTGCTGAATCATTAACCCAGATGCAGCTCAGCTAGTTGTCTCACAACTTTTAAAAAAAGTATTTGCATGCTGTTTTCAGGTGTGACCCTACTGACACCAAAGGATCAGCTTTACATCCAAGCAATCAACATTTTTTACAATGGATTCAACAATGACAGCTTACCTAATCATTCAGTGGTATATCCACGATAAGTAGGAATGCTCATCACATTCTCTGATCTATAGATGACCACCAGTGGGAGCATTTACAAATCTGTAGATGAAATACAATAATTAAAATATGGAGCAGCAAGCATCTAAACATGTAATGAAATGTGTAAAAGTTATATTAACAATGCACAATGTGTATTAATTTTGAATATGCGCTATTGATCCATTTCTTTGTATGATTAATTGTGCTTTTAGGAGGATGACAGATTTGCATATTGTAAAAACTGTTTTACATTCATTGCAGATAAGTAAAACTACAAATTACCGTATCTTTTTTTTAAATGTTGCAATCCTCCATGCATTGTAGGGATTTTAGCAAACTATTGCTATTTGTATTTAAACTCTCACATGGATTCTATCCACTTTCTCATTCTGCATCCCTTTATTACTTTGGATTAATTTCTGTTCTGTTTGAGATCAATCACAATGTTATTAGGAGGAAACCAAGCATTAATAAGCCAATCACATTAACAAAAAATGACAATTCTGGGTGAGTTCTGTGCAGCAACTGACACATGCAAGACATCCCAATGTTATTGTAATTCTATGTAATTCAAACCATTGAGTTTGTTTAGGAAAATTATAGCTGGCTGCTGATCAAATAAACTTAGCAAATCACATACCTTAAAGTAGAACTTAAACTGCAAATCACATTAACAATAAACTACAAAATGTTTTTGGAGAAACTTTAAGGGCTCTATAAACAGAGAATCAGATATTCCCTCAAACTTTCCCTGGAGGGAATCAGTTACTGTTATTGAAACACATGAACCTTAAAGATTCTAACGAGTGAATGTTTGAGGAAATGTAAGAGCCCTAAATGTTGTATAAATTTTATAGTGAAAGAGTTATCAATCAGTATGATAGCAGTTGGAAGTCCAAAAACACTCCACACCAGCGGTCGCCAACCAGTGGTCTACAAGAAAAATTCGGTGGTCCGTGGCTTTGGCCGGTGCGCCCCCCAGTGGGGTCAGGAGAAGGATGCCACTGGGGGGGGGGGGGGCGCAGCTGCCAGATCCACGGACCATGTCCCCCGTATGGATCACACGGCTCAGGGCGGTGGGCGGGTTGTGTCTCCCATTGCAGGCTCAGACCATGACCGGGCATGACGTCACTCTGGATTCTCCCCCTTTGATTCATGGCTCCCCGCGGTCCGGAATCCGTAAATTTAGTGAGATCCAAAAGGTTGGCGACCACTGCTCCACACTCATGTATGATATTCTGTCCTGATTGTTTTTATTTGGTAACAAGTGATCAGGATTCTGACTGTTCATACACATGACATGATACTTTATCAATATGTACAAATTTCACCAATCAATCGATCATTTGAACCCCAAAAATTGCTTAACATTGGTCTCACTTTCTTTCAAATTCTCTCGTGATCTGATCATTTTAACAGATTGGAAGTGAAAACCAGCCTGTAGCGTGTACCAGGCCTAAGGGTAGCTACATAAAGTATAGTATATACATTTACAAAGACAGAAATTATAAAGAAAGAGATTTGCAGTGTCCCCAAAGTCATTCAATGAAGGTTCCTAAAAGCAAATTTTGTTAACCCTCAATGCCATGCCAAGTCATGGAGCCAACAAGTTGGAGTAAACAGAAACAGGCGCAGTTTGTGCAGCCAAGAATATTTTGTTACCATAATTTGCAAAGCTGTTATTTCTAAAGTCACAAAAATGCATAGCAGGCTTTGCTCAGTCTGTATTTTTTATACCACTTATAAAGCTATTACATCACCATTGGCGTTATTTCAATATCCATCCTAGCTAAACCAAATGATTAAAATATATTTATAAAGATTACACAGGTTTTCACTCATTAAGTGCTATCTTTAGTCTGATGATAACTGTAAGTTTCATTGAGGTGCTTATTGAAAAAGAACACTTTGGGGTCTATTTATAAAGCAGTGATTCTGACATTCACTGAAACATTCCTTGGTGGAGAATCAATTACTGCCAAAGACTTGGAAAAATCACCATCAGAGAATGTTTCAGTAAATGTCAGATTAGCTGCTTTAAAAATGGACCATTTTGTATTTTAAGCAAACGCCTGATAATTAATTTATGTACAACACTGAAACTGTTTGTGTATAGTGTAATGTAAAGTGGAGGCAGATCCTTCCATTTACCTTTCATTGTTAGCACATGTACTTTAGTGATATAACACAATATATTCTTATTTTGGCTCTATATCTATGTATGGTCATGTCTTCCCTCCATTTTCTCTGGTGGACAGATCTTCTGAAACTTTTTAACACAGGAGAGCACTAATTACTATATCCACACCTCGCAGTACATTAGCATGGTGGTCAGCAGGAAGAATGCTTCTTATATTGCTGGCCAGTGGGAACAATGCCACCCCTTAGATAACTGGTCTCACTTAAATTGACCCGAGAGTCACGAACACTGGTATTGCATTCAATTTTATTCCTGCGCATGTGTTCCATTACTAATTTACATAACTTTAACACAAGCATACAGATCGTTATTTTAACCATTTTTCTTATCCCTTCTAATCAAAACCGTATATTTTTAATACCCTTATCCATATATTGGTGTTGTAGTTTGATGAATTGAACCTAGCTATTTGATCATTATTTGAGCTGGGCGGCCATTTATGAAAAAGGCAGTTCACCAACATTTATCTTTATTAATATATTGCTTTAATCTGCTGGAAGAAGCACTGCCTGCCCAAAAAAAGGATAAACACTATTATATTTCATTGGACCCCCGTTAGCTTCGACCAGGTATAGTTTAAGTGTATATAAGCTTATACAATGTCACATTTATTCCTGTCCAGAGTTGCATTATTTTATCCCAAGATCTTGCATCGATGATTAGAGAATCAGACTACTACATAAATTCTTCTCCAACACATTCTAAGGATTCTCAATGAAGTAAAGATCTGGAGTCTTTTATAATTTGATCCCAAATGGAATCTTGAAATATGCCTGTGCCAACAAGAAAGAAAAATCCATTGATGGAAAAACCGGGTCATTCAGTATACTGGTAGTTCCCAGGTTAAGGACATCCGACATAGGGACGACTCCTATGAGAGGGCGGTTTGCATGACTTGCAGAGGAAATCTTTTGCTAAACACAGCTGAGGTTGTGGGTAATCCCAGGGGGTCAGCTCTTTCTGCAGCCTCCTAATGACCAAGACAAACTCTGCAGGCCACTCCTAGATACAAACTGGGCTTCCCTGCTCCCTTGTTTCCAGGACAAAGGCTTGGAGAGGGGCGGTTTGCATGACTTGCAGAATAAATCTTTTGCTAAACAGCTGAGCAACATCTTGTAACTCTATATTGACCAAGACAAACTCTGCAGTTGTTTATTTTTTGCATATCAAAGCACAGCTTGCTCCAGAAGTTAATGTCTAGGCTCCTTAAGGATTTTTTTTTGCTTTGTTTGTGATTAACTCACAGTGAGGATTTTATACAGTAACTGACACCATGCTGCCTAATAATATGTTGAGACAAACATCTGTCCTAACTGCATTTATTAAAATAACATACATGTTCCGACTTACATACAAATTCAACTTAAGAACAAACCTACAGTCCCTATCTCGTATGTAACTCAGGACTACCTCTATTTAGATAGTGAACTGATCTCATCTTTTGGGCTCATAATATTATTGAAGCTAGACCTGACCTACCAAAGAAACCCCAGATCATAACACTGCATCCACAGGCTTGGGGATGTTCCTTGGCCAGGCAGTGTAATTGTAAGGTTTGTAGCTAAAATACAATGCAGCTAAGTAAATCGACCCCATACAAGGCATTATCAACTCAAAACAGGAAATTGCATCTCAATCAACTACAGCATTTGCTTTTCTGACATTGTCATAGGAAGATGTGGGTCTGTTGTGTGAAGTGGCTTTGTTATGGCATTGCTTATAGAGACACAGCTTATAGGGTACATAGCAAATATATACTGTTACATTTACATACAGTGGGATATGGAATTGTTATAGACATTGTTTGTTAATGGCACAGCATAACATACTGAGGTCACTGCTATACATGTAATTGGGTGTGCCGCTTCCCTTTCAGCTGGCTTCTGAGTTATGTATCAACCTTCTCCACCCATGCTACACCGCAGGGGTCAGAAGTAGTGTGCATGCTCTAAACTTTATTTGCTACTTATTATTGTTTACACAGAAAATCCTCATCCTAGCTATGAAATAACAATAAATAAAGCTTGGAGCGTGAATAAAAGTAGCATGCTAAGGAGATCCCACATGCTGCGGATGGCGGGCTGTACTACATCAGCCATAGAGCCCCATGTGGGTGGCGGTGATGTCACTGCTAAATATTTGAAATGAGATTACAGTAGAGCCTGTGATTAGTCAGAGCATAAAAATAAAGGTCCTGCTAGCAAAGCAATTGTTGCTATAGTTATTGGATTTGTGACAAGATGATGCTGAAGCGTGATCATTCTTTTCTTGATATAAATTAAAAAAAACATAATACAAAACCAGCACCAGAGGCAGAGCATGTGATGGAAAAAAACAGTGGCAAGGGCTAATTGTGATAAAAAGTGAATTGATATGTAAACTCTAAAAATGAACTTCTCTTATTTGGTTCCTTTTGACCTGGTAACTATTTTACTCCCAAAAAATATCTATCTTGGTCCTGCAAATATGAAAACTTTGCATGACCTTGTCAGAATGTAATGCAAACAGTCGACATCGGTCAAACCAGTTGGAACCCTACATCTAGTTCAAAATTCTTGTGGAGTTATCTATCAAGAGGAAAGAATCCCAGAAAGCGCATATTTTATGACATAGTAGGATTCCAAGCCTTATGTTTGAAAAGCATGTATGAGGAGGAACAGAAGAACGGCTCTTTATGGCAACAATAGTGTTTTTTTTTTAAGTCAGTTGTATTCAGTATTTTAAAGTTATACAGAGTTCAACTAAGCATAATAAAACATGCAAAATAAGTGCATACAAGCTTGTCTCAAAATATAAGCATATATGACCAATCATTACTCTGTTTCCGACACGTTCCGCCGTAAAGGCTTCTTTAGGGGAACATGGAAAGCATATTGGTAAGATTAAGATGCAGGGATTGATGCAATGGATTGAGTGTATCAAGTAGTATGATGTATTTGATGAGCTTAGCTGGGTAGTATTTAAGGATATATGAAGATGAAGCAAATTACAAATTGTTGTAGTAAATTCTTATGGGGAAGAAGAGGGACACCAAATGGAAATGTGGCCCATCAACTTAGAGATGGGTATGTAGGTGTTTTTTTTTTAAATTACAAAAGAAATAATGCAAATAGTAGTGGGAGCTGTGCAGCAGAAGTTGTTAGTCTGTGTCCTGCAACCATTTGCTTCATCTTCATATATCCTTGAATACTACCCAGCTAAGCTCTTCAAATACGTTCATACATCATATAGTATATAGTTCATACATCAAATAGTATACATCATACTACTTGATACGCTTATTCTACCGCTGCATTTCAATCTTACTAATACACTTTCCATCTTCCCCTGAGGAAGCCTTTACGGCGAAACGTGTCAGAAAACAGAGTAATAATTGGTTATATGCTTATATTTTGAAACAATGCAGTACCATTGCTTTTCCTAATTTTTGAACTTCTAGCTACATGGCTGGAAACAAGTACAAATAAGAATATCTGTGCAACAGGATAACTGTTTGTTGAGATGGACAAACTGTATTCCAACCAGGTTCTCCTGGACATTCTCCAAAATTTTTGGGAAGCATGGTTGGCTCTTCTCTTGGCCATGTACAGAGAGATGACCCTCAGTATCATGGAGCCTACATTTCTCCATACCACGCTGACTGCATGAGTACTATCTTCTCTTCCTTCTTCCCTAAATGTTGGAAGGAGAAGGCTAATCATTACCATATGTTGAATATTTGATTAAATTGAGTAAGTTTGTTCCCTTGTCTTGTGAGTGGGCACTACTGGGTGAAATTAACTGTAAGACCTTAGAGCCATTAGGGGTAATTCGACTTTTACTTTCTATTTTTTTAGGTTGGTAAAAAAATAATATTGCAAAAAAGGATGGACTCCGAACCACCGACTTTGTCCCTTTTTAAATCCAATCCTATTCATGTTTTTCAGTTGGCTTAGATTGAGGCTTCCTTTGGAAAAGAAGTGTGAAACTTGTGCTAGCAAATTTTTGATATTCGTGAATTTATTGATACATTACCTAATACTATGAATACAGTCTTTTGAACTCGTGTCTTGGTACACATTGCGAGTACTTTCTACTGACCCCCTTGGTGTTTTTGATTCTGGTTATGACTTTGAGAACTAATATATTACGATTTACTGACATCTTTTAGACTATGTTGACACTTCTGTTTTTCTTGTCCTTTTTATGTTGAATGTGCTATCTCCTTTTTACTTACATTCCTTTTTAAGCACTGTACCACATATCGTTCCAACTTGTTTTTTTATACTGTTTTATTTTTCATCATTCTCATATAAAAAAGAATAAAAAAAAAATAAGCTGACTCTATGGATATGCATATTTGTCCCAATTTAGTCACTTTGACATTATTAAATCTGTTTGTAAGTGTAACAGCCAGTGAACTTGCATCATCAGAAGGGTTTGGCAGTGGCAGTCCCACTGTGGGTTTCAGGAAGAGTTTCCTTTAAAGGAGCTGATATTTTTAGAGTCAGCCAGGCAGTTTGCATTTTTAGAAGGCTGGCATGGGAATTCTATTGTATCTAGATTTCCTTTCTTAATTCATTACGTTTTAGTTCCAGTGAAACCACTGTGCCACAAAGCTTTTTTTGCGATAACTTTTTTCCTTTGTCTTTATGGAATTTTTGGATTGATAAACAAAGTGTTATAATTTACATGTGAAGGAATGTTAAGTTTGTAACAGTGAATGCTTATTTTTAATGACGGGCTGGGCCATAGCAAACTGCTGATTTGATTTTGTGTTTAGGAAGGAAAAAGGTGGGGGACCCCAAAGAGGAGGAAGTCAAGCTTGAAAAAATGTGACCTTTCTACTCGCGTTAGTTAATATTCCTCAAATTCTGGAGCAGGTCCTTTCCGTGTCATTTAGGAGGTTGGGGAATAAAGGCAGGAAGTTTAAACTCACTGACAGAAGAAATAGCTAGGATCTGGCGTCACCATAGAGTTGCTCCATCAGGGATGGGTGGGGACCCTTGTCTCATCTGAGGAATTCAATGAGTGGAGATGGCACCAGTAACAACAAACAGTTAGCTAGTTATATATGCTTTCTACGTTAAAATCTTTTCCTATTTTGGACACAGTCTACAAATTAGGAAGTGATTCCGACAATTTTGATCATCCTTTCAAATTATCAGTTTTTTTCTGAGCGGCTGTAGATAAGAACAAAGGATCAAAGTACTATAAGTTGTGTTGGATCCTGATTTTACAAGGTCAATCACCTATCTTATGTACACATGTGAAATAATTGTCGTTGAAAAGGATGTTTCACAATTCTTTCCAACTACTAATGACTGCACGATGCATGAACGAGCACTGTACATGCAGCGCCGTTCTGCTCTATGGGGAGGGGAGGGGGAGAATGACGGAGCGGCACCCCACTGTGCTCTCTCTCCCCTTCACTTCCATTAGGATCGTTCGTCGTCTGTTGTCTGTGGATCCGCCAGGATGGTTGTTTGGACGATGGGCGACAAGCGCTGCACACACGCAGTATTATCGTCCGATATCAGCCCTGAGCCGATTATCGGACGAGAACAATTGCACGTGTGTATGAAGCCTTAGACCATCTTTTTTTGTGACTGTTCCCAGTGCAACTGTGTACAAGCTACAAGGTATATCACATGTATTAAACAAATGTTTTTAGCCTTGGCTTTATTAAGTGTGAAGATCTAAATTTTTGGAGACTGATTTGTTAAAGCTCTCTAAGGCTGGAGAAGATACACTTTCATCAGTGAAGCTGGGAGATCCAGCAAACATGGATAATTGGAATAGCCAATAATTGAAAATGTTATGCCTTCAAGGTGGCGTAATACTATAAATATATATATATATATATATATATATATATATATATATATAGTAAGGAAGACATATATGATGACTAAGCCATACTTACCTTATCTTTTGCTCCAGTAGGCTTATTCCTTTTCATGTGACCTGGGTCCTGGAAGTCTTTTCACTTTGCTGGCTGACCGGTCACACCTCTCTTACCCCCTCCTTTAAAATGCATAACCAGGACTCTTATACGGGAGGTCTCCAAAGGCCAGAATGTCAGAAAGTAAAGGACAGTAGTTTTGGTGGAATGAGGAACAGCAGGTAACCCATGCACTAAAGAGAGGGACCCACTGCAAGTAAATAAGATACTTAAACTCCAGAGTTCAGCTTTTACCATTTCTGTTGCACTATAGGCTTGCAAAATGACAGGTGTACATTGAACTTAAAATTCTCTTAGTGTCTATAGTAACACATTGACTGGGGACTGTTGTAGTTGGCAGTACGTGCCTTTAAACCACTCCCCCAACAGTTGTGGTTCCTGGGAACCATACAGATATATATATATATATTTACAGAGTATACATCCTGGAGGGAAGTCGGAGCCCATTCCATGTGCAGATAAGGCAGCAGGAAAGGGCTGCATCTCTTTGATAGAGAACATAGTTTGTATAATGACACAGATCGAGCCCCCTACCGCACACACTGCCACTAATACACAACTTTTTAAAGTACACTTACTCAAATCTCACATTTATGGTCATTCCTCATATGCCAAAAAAGATGATACAGAGCAAAAGGTTCATGAAAAGTTAGGAAATCGCAAGCAACAAAGTCAATTTGAGCACTGCTTGTAAAAAGAGATTAGCTTGGGAATGGTAAACATTGGAAGGGCTTCATATGACATGCAGAAATTTTCCTGCATGTCCACAGTTGCCCAGAAACCATTCCCTTTCATGCATAGATGATAAAAAGTACCATGTACCCCTTGTAAGTTTTGGCTAAATCCTGGTGAATGGTGGTAAGTCCTTGAAGTCCAATTTTAGTGAGGATAGACAGAGTTTTCCGCTTGATCTAAGTGAACAACAATCATTAAGCAAAGGCTAAAAACTATTTGCACCGAATTGGGCTTGGTCACCACAACATATTTTTAAGCCATCTGTAATAGAACAATAATATTACTTACCTTCCCTGCAACCTTTGTCTTCAAAGCTTGATCTTATTCAGAGCTATAGCACCAGAAGGACTTTTAGGTGTATTGGATGCCTGCACTCTCCACTATTCTCTGTGGTTCCACTAACCAACCACAATTAGTTTGTTCCAGGTACACATACATTTAGTTTGAATTCTCTTTTTTTTCCTCTTTTGCATCTCCTCCATCAATTTTCCATCTCAATTGTTTTTACTAAATCTGAAAAAATAAAAAAATTAAACGCAAATAATCAAAAACATCATGCTTACCATGAAAGGGCTCTTATGGTTGATTGAACATACATTAAAAATACTTTAAAATTGGCATGGACATGGTAAGAAAAAGCCAAGGTACAATTGTTAACACAGTTAGAAAAGTATTAGAGATGAGGAAATTATAGGTATTAAACCAGGGGTTTGCAGATGTTGATGTTTTACGGCAACTCTTAATTGAATGGTGGAAACTTGAGTTGAGGTCATGCTGAGAGTAGCGGGAAGAAGAGAAAGGAGCAGAGAGAAAGTAAGACACTTTCTGTTTATGTGCACTTATTCAAATGAATGGTGAACAATATTGCTCTGAATGGGCTTCCTGACAATCTCCCTGTGCATTATGTGCTGGCTACAGAGACTAAAAGTGTGTGCCACAGGGAGAAAATGCAGAAGTACAACCATGGGATAGTTGGCAATGTATGCCAGTTGTCACCCCATAACAGGAAGTATCAACAAGATTGAAACCAGCTTTTGAAATTACATTTACTTTTTAAAGCTTATGTTAAAGTTTACTGTTTGTATTTAGATCTACTTTTATTTAAAGAGAAACTAAACTGAAAACTGCAGGAAAAAAAATATATTTACCTTCAGTCCCGCAGGGCAGTCCGATCCATCCAGGGGGTGTCCTGGCATCTGTCCCAGAGCTGGGGCTCCGGGCACCGCCATCTTTGTCTCTTCTTCTGGGTTCTTCATCCTATGTCACCTGACCTAGGCGCGGAATCGGGTGACATAGGATGGAAAAAAAACTTGCCAATCTCACTGCGCATGCATGAAATCAGCAAATTCTTTTCTTTACGCGAAAAGAATTCCATCCATCCAAGAGCCTCCTGGGATGCCAGATGTAGGCGTCCCGGGAGGCTTTGCTCTCCCATTCATTCTCAACCGCCTAGGCAATCCAGAATTAGGGAGCGGTGCTTTTAAAAAAAGATTGTTGCACTAAAAAAAAACTGAATTTTTACTCTACATTGTCTACCCCATTATGTAAAGTGACATTTCAGAGTTTAGGTACGCTTAATTTAAAGAATATACTAGCTGAAGAACAGCCGAATGACTTATTCTGTTTAAAGTCTTTAACCAGCTGATGGCCATAAAGTAGCGGGAGTGCCATGTGTGGTATAAAAAACACCAGTTCCACATGCCTGTCCTATTGGAATTTTAACAACACTTTGTAAGGATACACACAGGCTGTTGTATAATGTCCATGCCAATTTTAAAGCTTAAAAGTTCTTGTGGAGGCATGCACAACAACTACACCAGTAGCAGACATAGTCAGCAAAGGGCCCCTCAGAAAAAAACATTAAACTCCATTAAAAAAGTTAGTACATGAAAAGAAAAGTTCATGAAAAATCATTTCCACTGACCATCATCTCATGTCTATCTGGCATCTATACAGGGTTTCACTTTGGGGTTTCATGTTTTTAGCAGTTAATGACCTCTCTTTTTACTGACTTCATGAGCACAGAACAGAAATAATCAGTGATTCCTAAAAAAAATAATACATTAAAATAAAAAAAAAGAACAATTATACTTTATTGCATACTATAAATATAATATATATATATTATATAATAATTAAATGATGCTACATATATATTGTGATAATGTATGCACATACTTGCTATTTTCATAATTCAAAAATAATTCAAAAAAGATATACAAATTAAATATTTAAATTAAATGCTTGACTAAATACTGTGCTACAAGAATTGTACATCTGAAAACGGAATTGTGCTGTCTAAGGAAACGTAAATACATTTAAAGGGAAGTGAAATGGTGCAAAACAATATCACTTTCACACTTTACTTTTACTGTCATTTGGACACCAGGGTCACAGTTCCTCATGGCTCATGTATTTATTTTTCAGACTTGGTAAGGAACGACAAATAATACTTTTTTAATAAGTATAATTCATATATCCTATTTTATATTATAGAACACATGAGATTGTATCCAACTTTATATATGTACAATAAAATACTATAGACTAAACATATTAAACTTTACACCTTTTGGGGATTGCAGCAGCAGGATTTTTCATAGTACCTGGCTTTGCAACTTTTTACATTTTTCCTTACTTTCTGTTTAAAGGGGTTGTGAATCACTAATATCATTAACGCCTGAAAATATTTTTTTGACACTCAGCAGCTGAACAGGTCAGTGGGGCAATGAAGGAACATAGTAAACCTACTGCTTTGCATAGGTAACTGGTATTGCCCAAGCATATTTTTGCTATATTAGCTTGCGGTGAATTCATAAATACATGAAAACTAGTATTTGCTGTCATGAAAGCTTCCTGAATTGGTTGTGAAGTTTTACAGCCTGCTGGAAAATCTTAATGAACAATTGTAGTGAAAGGGTAGATTATGGAACACATGAACTTGATAATGAGGATATATTTCCTTAAATCCTGCTCCTGGGAAACCAAGTGAAGTAGAAGTTAGGTCCACTGTAACATTGTAGATTTTCCCCCACTTCCCACCCTGGACTAAAGAACAACAAAGTAACAGTTATTCTTTCTATTAGGCTCATAAACTGCAATAAAAACCTGACAGTTTCCTCAAAGCTTGCCATTTGTGATCAATTAGCCATCAAATCAATAAAAGAAAATGCACAATTCATGATTAATATTTATTATTACTATTTAGTCAGAATAGCAGTTGAAAATCTGATTAGAAAAGCACCTTTTATGTTGATTGGTAAATTAAGAATAATATTGTTAATATTATAATTATTTTATTTCAAAAGTTGATGTTAGGCTGCATACACATGTGCAATAAGTGTTCGTGAAAGATCCTTTCCAACGACAAAAGACTGCACGATGCAATTAAAGATCTCTGTACATACAGCTGCGTTCTGCTCTATGAAGAAGAGAGGGGGAGGACAGTGGAGCTGCACCCCGCTGCGTTCTCTCCCTTTCACTTTCATTATGATCGTTCCCAGTCCATGGATCCATCAGAACAACGGATGACGAGCGTTGCATGCATGCCAGATTCTCGTACAAATATCAGACGTGTGTACGTAGCTTTACTTTTTTTATTGCTTGCAAAATTGATCAGGAGAAAATTACATTACTTTCATAAAACCGCAATTATTAGTTTCTGACTATGAAGCTAATGACACAGAGATCTTGGAAATTTTGGTGGAAATTGGTAACTATTTGTGGGAACACTTAGTGATATAAAAGCTGCATGGACAGTCAGCTATATATGGGGACAAACTGTTTCTGCAATATAATATCACATTTTGCATTGGATAATATACTGTATTACACAGCTGGGAAATGTTTGAGTGATGTCAGCCCCTTGCATCCAATAACAGGGCAGATAGAGTAATTTTGGGAAGTTTAGGTCCTCTCCCCTTCTATGTGGCCTCTCCCCCTGGCATTGTGTGTCACAGTCCCAGTGACAGCTCACACACTCTCTGGACCTTCCAGGAGAGAGAAGGCTGGGGAGACTCTGACATAGGGCGAGCACCAAGAGAGGCGCTAAAAAACTGACAGCTTGGTGAGTTTGTTTTACTATCAAGCAGCTAATCCATCACTCTTTGTAGGTTACCATTTACATATTGCATGTGATAACCCATTGCTATACATTTAATTGCTCTTGTCCTATATGTGGTTTGCATGAGTGAATTTTAATAACCATTGGTGATTTATTAAAAAAATAAACTGGAGTAAGACAGATTGCAGCTGTTGTCGGTAACAGCTAGATAGAATCCATGCTTCATTTATTAACACAAGTTGCAGGATAAAAGTTAAAACGTGCTATATTCCCTGATACGCATCTGTTCTTTGCAACATTTATTTACTGAATCTAAAAAGGGTGTAAGTGACAAATTGAAGGAAAGGATACAGAGTGAATATCCCTCCTAAAGGATCATTCAATGAAATACCAATGTTTGAGTATTACGTAGATTCTGGAGCATTAAATCGATTAATAAATACAATTATTTATAGTGGTTGGATAATTTATTAATGATTGCAGTCTATTACTGGACATTAGTGATTGATCAGTTCTGGGGTCTTTTACCACTGCCAGGACTTTCAGCTCTTCCTGTTGGATTTTTTCAAATTAATTTTGTAATATGGGATGGAAATGCTGGAACACAAAAAATGGATGGGAACTCTTGAATGGACAGAACAAATAATCCTAGAATTTGTGACCTAGCCCACTATGGACCATTTATAACTAAAGTTTCACCTTTGGGTGAGTGGGTGACCCTTTAACACACAAAATCATAAATAGTATTTCACAATTACCCTTTTAAAATATACATTTGTAAAACATATTCAGCTATGTTATATATATATATATATATATATATATATATATATATATAGACATATACTATTTTACTAAAGAAATATAGGCTGATCACTTTGCAAAGAGAATTATACTCTGTTGACTTCAACCATCCAATCATGTGCAAAGAAAAATCCTGTTTTCTTATATTTCCTTGCAGGTGATTGGGGTTTTCTTTGCAGAGCAAAATATTTGTACATTCACTAAGCTAAGAACATTTTCCCTTGCAAGATGAAAGAACATTACTAAATTAATTTAGTAAATCACCTCCAAAATATCTATCTATCTATCTATCTATCTATCTATCTATCTATCTATCTATCTATCTATCTATCCATCTACCTATCTGTTTTTGTTCTATATGTCATTATGTTCTTCATATATAAATCGGATATCCCTGATCAATCAAACTTTAGAGCTCTTGCTGACATCTGTTTGACCTGCGTTACCTGAAATCCATATGCACCTCAATAGCACCTGCTGTTTATAAAAGATGCAATGCAACTCAATGCAAAGCATGTCCAATGCTGCCTCGGATCTGTCATCTACTCTGTGCAGGAAATTAATGCCTGTGTACAAAACATCTTGTGACTCTGGATGGATAAAATATCATATCAGCGCCAACAATTCCTATCAATACAGCATCTTACTATAGTAAGGACATATCACCTAACAGCTTGACATGAGAGGGAGAAGGAAGGAGCAAAGAAACAGATGACAGAGAGTAGGGGCTTGTGTAGTGGACATCATTTTCCCAGTTGCTTTATTTGTGTAATGCACATCGCATTTCTGAGGCTGCTTTTGACCTGCTTTGTGTTGCATACTTTTGGACCAAGCAGGTCGTATTAAGTTGCCTAAAATCAAAGGTGGTCAAATGGTGAACAACATCCATCTACACAAGCCCTAACTTTGTAATTTTGCTGAAGATCTAATAAGTAAACTCACAGTGTTAAATCATTTTGGGTCTTGCAATCCCATAACTTCTGGGCATATAAAATGTGTAGTTCAGCCACCCTGCAGTTACAGGTGTGTTCTTTGCTACATAGTTATACGGTGACCAGGTAAGAATTGTTTCTTGGCAGAAAACTCTCAGGGCATGTGTCTCACTTGGCTCTATGGGGTATCAGGTATTACTTATCTGTCAGATCTGTGTTGCCTGCTTGGTGTCTTCATGTATCAAGATTAAAGGATGTGACAATTGATGGTCAGCTCTAACCCAGTATAAATTTTCTAAACTTATCCAAGGCTTAATAACTAATCGTACTTTGGGCTTCAAAAGCAGTTCAGGGATTGGGTAACATATCACAGGCTGTTAGGTGATTTAAAGCCTTCTATTTCAGGGTAAGGGCTAAAATACAAGTTTGATTTTTAATTTGATTTATTTTAATTTATTTATTGAAGATACATATATAGAAGCCTTTATGCAATTGGAACAATGATGGGAAAAATCTTCATAAAGTTCCTGAAGCGTAAGGTGTTTTTTTTATTACACTGTTTTGTAGGCAAATAATTGAAAAAAACTAAATGTGACGCAAAGCAATGTAAGTTTCTTGTATTACTCTAAAACTTGCTTTATAAATATCTCACTGATTTCAGTGTACTGACACTAAAATACTTTCATTTCGTGCTACTAAGAAAAAAAATATGATGTGTAACCAATCCATTACAAGTAACAGGAATGTGTAGTTAGAGAAGTATCTGGAGTTGTCAATGCTGACCTTTATCTGGAAATGTTTACTATCTGACAGTTCCTAGTGTCAACATTTTCTAAATAACTATCCCAAATCTAGTAAAGCCAAGGAAAGACTGCCTACTTGTTCTTCTGTGACTCAGAATGGAGAATTTTATCCTTTAGGTTAACATAGCAGCATTTTTTCTTTAGATTGGATTCCATCCTTTACAACGTGGTATGCATGCTATAACCCATGTTTTATACAACATGCCGTAACACATAGTTCTATTCATTCCCAATGGCATACCAACACATGCTGTATACAGTGGACCTTAATGCGTGATATGAATGCTCTGTACATTGTGCTGCACCGTGCTGTAATTTTTTCGCAGTTTTCATGGCTTTGTCATGAATCCTCTGGCAATCTGTTCCTTCTTCATTCTTCTCCTTCTCCATTTTCTTCATGTCAAAATTTACAAGGAAAATATTGGATGAGGCTGCTATTGCTATTTTCCAAAAAGGCTAGTCACCTGTCTGTTTCTGGTTTTAATACTTTATAGTATAGTATATATAGTCAGAAAGCAAAAAGTATTCAGATCTGGTAAATCAGAATGAAATCAGAGCTCCTGCACACTTGTTCCAGGTCAGTGATGTACCAAAGTTAGTGACATCAAGGATTTTTTTAAGTAGAAAAGGTAATGGTGATCTCAGGTTTTCTGTAAATCTGATGGCACAACATCATAAACCAGAGAGGTCTTTAGAGTTGACAACTCCATTGGGAAGGTTGTGTAGCTGGAATGTCTGAAAGATATAAGTAGAGGGTAAATCTTCCTAACAGTGATAAAGACAGCAGTAAACATGGCAGGATTTGTAACCCATCTACGCTTTGTCTAAAGATCTGGAGTTACACTTCAAAACCATGTATATTTTTAGAAAATGTTTTGATCCCAAAGTTTCCTAAATCACCTGGATTTCACAAAGGAAAGTACTATCTTCTTCCTATGTCTAGGAGTGTCTCCCATTCCGTGGTTGTGAATCCTCAAAATAAACTACCCTTAGGAAAAGCCTATGATGAAAATGACATTCTCTGAATTCCTGAGACATATCCTAGCTGAGGAGCTATTATATCATCTGTGGTTCAGCTTCACTGACCCAGACGCAGCGCTGTACATTAAATAGGGACATTTTGTTTTATAAAGCTGACTCCCTGTTAGTAAAGGACAGCACAACCTGCCTATTCTCAGAATGACTCCATCCAATATAAAAACCCACCTTTTACTCAAGATATGGAATTTTTACATGACAGGGTTAAGAGGTACAAGAAATGTCGGAAATATTTTTTTAAAGAGGTCAGAGGCAATGGAAATTAAAAATTGTTTTAGTAGAATGGGGAAAAGGCTAGGACCTTTGCCTTTTATACTGCTGCTTTTTCAGTTACTGTAACCTCCATTCAAGGGGAAAAATAACTTGTATACCTTCACTGGTCTGACTTATATACCATACCACACCATGTGATTGGTTGCTTTGAGCCACTCAATGTCAACGTCATTGTTGAATAAGCCAGAATATTTTTGAGATGAATCATTGCGTTCCAAGCCACTAACTGTGTCATTGTCTGCTATGGACATTTAAACGTGACGAGCCCCGGAAGGATATGAGTTGATTATCTGTGTTGTAAATAGAAATTGAGGGCTTTGGCTTCTCCCGGATGCTGAGGCATGATGCAGTATGGTGGGAGAGGCAGGAGAAGACGCCCCAACGTCTGTAGACCGGTGGAGACCACGGATGACAGGAAGGGCCTTTTCCTTCCTCGTGGTTTAATGTCAGAAAAATGCAGGGGTTCTTTAAATATTCTGTTTCTCAGTTTGACATGTTAGTTTAATGTAAGATTTAAATAAGCTTTTGGTTGGCAAAGAGGAATTTTTCTGAGACCTTGTTGAAGTAGGTCTGAAACCAATAAATAAACTCTCTAAGTTCTTTACCATAGTCATGTAGTTTTGAAGGTTTAAAATAATAGATGATAACACCGCCATGATTTTTCTTGTTCAAGCTCCTATGTTTTTTATCAATTGGGCTTTTGTATTGTTAAATTGGCCCCTGGTGGGAAATAAATTTGGTCATGTCAACATGGTAGAAAATATGTTTTTTTCTCTTCCTTCATTTACAGATTTCCATCAGCCTGAATTGTCCATATTTCTCTGGTTAGTACTGGTGGAACATTTGCAGGGTTATATTTCGGTCAAGGCTTTTGGTATTTGTCCATAACAAAGAAGGTTTCTTCTGCCTACATCATCATTGAGGCTAACAAGGTATAGCCTAATGCAAGCAAGAAATCCTTCTTTCTTATTTTAGGCCTGTTTAAGTCAAACTTGGTCTTAGCATTTACAGGAATACTGCAGGGTAAATGACCTCCTACCCATCGTTCTTGGTCTGCAGTATCTGCCTGTCTATGATCAGCTTAGAAGGAGCATGAAGGATTCCCATGAATTAAATGCTATGGTTTTCTCCACAATGACAGTGGACGTCGTTTGAAACCGTCACTATTCCCCACCACTACATATCTTCCCTCCTATTGTGTGTTAATTATTTATTATTAATATTGTATAATTATTGTGTGAATAATTATTATTATTAATATTATAATTTTAAAGTACAACTCCACTCCATTTTGGATAGACTTGGTAAAAATACTCCTGTTGGATTTTTATAATTATCCATTCCATCATCAGGGAGATTTCCCTTGGCTTCCTATCTACAAGATGACTATCAAGCAGAAATGGAAGTAGAGATCCACTTATGTATATAATATATGACAGAACAATCCCCTCGGCATGGGCATTTGTAGATGTAACCTCAGTCCACTCTATACAAATTTAACCAAATCACATTAGTATTGGACAAATTTTGAAAGATAGATTCTCATAAAATTCCAAATTGCATGCCACATCCCAAATCGTCAGTCTTTTACACTGCATATCCAAAAATCGGGAATTTTAAGACATGTTCTAAAATCAAACAAAGCTTTTGTTTCTACATTTAAAAACAAGGTAAAACATAAAAATAGATCTATCTAGTAGTACTGTATTTCACATACAACGAATGCATCATTAGTACATAGTCAAATACATGTAGCGATCCCTCATAACAGTATTCGACGTTTCGACGTGTTTCGCGGTTATGTCCGCTTCTTCAGAAAATGGTGTTTTGAGACCTTTGATACAACAAATACAATTTGTGTTTACATCAAAAACGTGATAGTAATATTCAATATACTCTATAAAAAATAGTTCAGGCTGCAGTTGAGCACCGAGTTGCTGGATTCCTCACTAAATTCCATTGTATGTGTTCTTGATTTTGTGATTCCCTGTCTCTGACAGCTATAAAAGTTCTTCTATGACAAGTATGAACTAACTTACATACCACACGGGCAGAATCGCATAGACTACGAGCTTGTTTTGAACTTGAAGCTGAGGGAACTCCAGATCATCTCTCACAGTTCATGTCCTCAGGCTAGTTACTTGCAGTCAAGGTCTGTGTGGGAGATTTGTTGTGTGTGCCAATCTATGGCCAAAAATGGAGCAACAGCTGCAAAACCAGAGTCTGTGCATCTAATCCATGTGTTTAGATCATGTATAGAGGACAGGGCCTTTATACACCCACCATTTCCAGGGAACGGCATGCATCAGATCTCATGTATTATTTTACATTTTTATCATTACTATTACTAGCAATATTAATATATAGAAGACATACTTGTATACTATAGATTATATACAAGTGATGAGACCATTTATCATTTAGAAGCCAGTCAGTCCTAATCCAGCCAGAAGATATGTTTAGTAGGATAGTCCATTTTCACTTTCATTTGGTAATAATAGGTAGACACCCTAGTTTCATTTCTGCTTACAATAGCCCATCACAATGAGATACTTTGTAAACTTTCATGTTTCGTTGTTAGACCATCAATAACAAATGAATGTTTTTCAAGACTTGGTTGATAGATATATTAGACTAATATGGATGCAGGAGTGGCCTGAGGATTGACATTCCCAGCTCATTGAATTTTGTATAAATGAGTATCCTGCAGTTCATAATTATCACTGATATGTGTCAAGGGTATCTTCTCAGAATTGTAATTTTTGCTGTATTCACTCCCTTCAAAGTTCAAAGTTTACATATATTGAAGATCTGTTTTTTTTCATGGTTACATTGGTAACTACATGGGGTGGTTTTATGTCTTTCTTTCAATGTCTCCTTTCCAAGATGGCTGGCTAGCACCAGGGTTGACCACTGTTATGTATCACATTTGACCTATACCTATTTGACCACTATTACCTATATGGTCTGAACCCATGAAGAACAGACCACCTGCAGCCAAAAAAAGGACTATTAATGAAAGTTGAAGTGTTCGCCAAATGTAATTTTAGAGTTTTTTTTTATTTTTTCAACGGTATTAAAAGCATGGGCAATGATTTTGTTTACCTAGGGAAGTCTTTATTTTGCTTCTGTTCCAGTATGACAATTGGTAACCATTTCCAACTCTTTTTGGCTATTACTGTTCGCCAAATGTAATTTTAAGAGTTTTTTTTTATTTTTTCAACGGTATTAAAAGCGTGGGCAATGATTTTGTTTACCTGGGGAAGTCTTTATTTTGCTTCTGTTCCAGTATGACAATTGGTAACCATTTCCAACTCTTTTGTGATAACTTCTGCACAGCCATTGGACAAGATTGATCCAAATGACTTCTTTGAAAACTTTTTTAGTTCTTTATTTGGGTAGAGGACAACTTGAAACCTCATATGATAGCCTATGTCCTGTTCATACAATGTACTTATTGTGTTGTGTCAGTTGTACAAATCAATATTCAGTGGATTGCTTCCAAACAAATCAGACAGAAATTTTGACATGAAGCCCTTGGCTTTCCATTGAACGAATTCTAAGAAACTAATAAACGGGCTTTCAGTGGAAAGAAAAAACAGGCCATGTATGGTACATATCTTTAAGTTATCAGAGCGAAGTGCATCTCAGAAGCTCCTGAATATGTTTCTAATACTGACTTTTCTCAAAGCTGGAATATTTTGTACTGTGTGGACACCTCTTAACAGATTCATGTACTTACATTACCTTGGAGGAATTTAGCAGGTAAAGATTAAAAGCATCTTGAAGTAACCATAATAAAGTTTGCCCCTTTCCTAACAATAAGATTTTGACATATACGGATGATCATGCTCAAACATCCATTCTACTGTAATCCAATGTTGACTCCATAAGGGATAATGGCTATTTTCATCTATAGGCAGGCAAATTTTCCGGAGCTGGCCAGTATCGTTGGTGGTATCTTGGCAGTTTCAAAGAATTATGTGGTTTTCCTTGCCAAGAGGGAGAAGTCTAATGGTATCCATACACAGCAGATCTAACAAAGTCAATGATCGTTTGATCATTGACACGTGTGGGTAATGCCTAATGACTGCTGACAAGCAGCCGTACCTATTGCCTGTTGTTGGTCACAAGAGTTTGTTGGGAAGAAAATTTTAGTTCTAGTATGTGGCCAGCCATTTGTCTGTGCTTGTTACCTCTGATGACATGATATGGTAACTCATCCCCAGCCATGAACGGGACTGTACTGAGAGCAAGAAATCAGAATAGTTATTTGGTTCACAACTGTTTATGGTTTGTTGTATGTCAACGATGAACGGAGTCTATTCAGCAAATTGATACGTCCTACATCTAAGAACACTATTACTTGTTGTTAATGGTTCATCCACTGGCCATGGGAAACTTTCAACTAGCACTTACCTCAACTGCTTTCTGTGATGTATGTATTAAATATGACACATTTTAGAAGCTACCAGAAAAGGAAAATTTAAATTCCGTGGCCCTTTTAGGGGCATTTCTTGAAACACCTTCTGTCTTTGTGATACCAGGACAAAAAAGGGTGGTGTGGTTGTCATTAGAACAGAAAGGTACAAGCAGCAACAAAAACACAAATGTTCCCTATCTCTGTCTGAAAAGTGTTTTTGTCTTTGTCCCCATAGAGGAGATTTCCCATCAGGGCCCATAGAGGAGATTTCCCATCAGGGCAGAAAGGGAGGATAAATCCCTTCACAAATGACATGCACAATTCAAACAAAACTTTTTGGCTGGACTTTTTTTTCAATCATCGTGCATTTTGGGTAAATCAAAATAAACCACACTGCAATATACGGTAGAAGTATATTATATATAAGGAAAATTTAAACTGTTTTGCTGTTGATGATATAACATTGACCTACTTGTTTGTGTTCCTGACTGTGTACTATTACAGCAGTGGATTGGTTAATAATTCTGTAACTGTGCCTTGTATTAAGAGAACCATTGTCCAGTTGTGTAAACCCTTTTCTTGGTATGTCTGTAATGTTTTTTGAGGGAGTCTGAATATGGCTGCCTATTGTGCCAAGAAGGTCCGGGAATTTCATCTATGAAGCCTTGACCTTTCTCAGAATTAGTCAATGTGGGCAGCACTCTGCCAGGCGTGGGACTCTGGAATGGGCACTCGGGTTTAAGCCGTCAGTTCTACACTGCTTGTACAGTCAACATATACTGTACATAAAGCATAATAGAAAACCAGACTGCTTTTATTTGTTGTAAAATGATATAGACATAACATGACAGTTTATATATTTCATGATTATGTTTCTCTAACCATTGCACTGGTCATTTATAGCTTTGTACCTCATTTGTTGCTGCATTCACAAGTGACTTCAAGCACTGTGCTGAAAAAAAAGTTAGTTGATAAAATATTGACTAAGTGCTCTTATGTAAATCAGTTTTCAATCAATAATTTAGTTATTTCAATACAGTTTTGGAAATTATTTTCAAGCAATAAGAGGGGTACTGGTTGCTGCAATAGTAATATACTTTAAAGGATAAGTGTTCTTTTAAAACTCAAATATTCTTTGAATAAATTCAGGAATACAATGCAGCTATGCATAGATAACCCTATTAACATTGCCTTCTTCCTGTGCTTTAAGAGCTGTCAACACAAATCTATGACGTGTAACTAGTGCAGTGTTTACATTCATCTTTGTATCTGCACTGTAATGACAGGCAAGGACAGACAATAAGGAGTGCATGTGTCCCACATACAGTACCAGTTAAGATATCTGTATATATCTGTGCAAGTGGCCATTATTATTAATATTAATATTATTAATAATAATAATAATAATAATAATAATAATATTAATAAAAAAAATATTAATAAACAGGATTTATATAGCGCCAACATATTACACAGCGCTGTACAATAAATAGGGGTTGCAAATGACAGATGAATACAGATGGACATAGGAGGAAAGGGCCCTGCCCCAAAGAGCTTACAATCTAGTAGGTGGGGGAAGTATTACACAATAGGAGGGGGGATTTGGAGTGTTGGGAAGTAGTGATGGTTTCACAAGACAGAAGACGGGTAGGCAAGTTTGAAAAAAAAAAATGGGTTTTGAGTGCTCTTTTAAATGAGCAGAAAGTAGGAGCAAGCGGGACGAGGAAGACCATTCCAGAGAGGTGGGGCAGCTCTAGAAAAGTCTTGGAGCCGTGCGTGTGAGGAGGTCATGAGTGAAGAAGTCATTAGTAGGTCATTGGAGGAGTGGAGAGAGCGGCTAGGGGAGTATTTTTCTATCAAGTCAGAAAGGTTAGTGGGACAAGAACATCAATAGTTATTTTTATTCTGCAAATAAGGTATGTATTTAATAAAGAAATAAATTACAAAATGTTATAAGCAGCCAGGGCATGCAGAAGCTTGGCCAATGCAGAAGCCTTTGCTTTTCAGACTTCTTTTTTTAAGCAAATCTCACCTAAAAAAAGGACCACTTCCTTGTTCAGTCCTGGTCATGAGATGTGCTTGCATTGATGGTAGTTTAATTGAAGTATAGCTTGCACCTAAAGGGTCTATTTATAAAGCAGTGAATCTGACATTCCCTCAATCATTCCCTTGTGGAGAATCACTTAGGCTGCATACATACATACAATGATCTTTCATAATGGATGTGACAAATGTGAGAGGGGAGAAAGAGTGAGCGGCACCCTGCTGTGCTCTCCTCCCTTGACTCGTATAGTGGTTGTTCATGGATCTGTCCAGACGTCAGGTGCCGGGTGACTGCTATACACATTTTAGATTCTTTCCTGAGACAAGCACGACCTTTCGTCTTAGGCAACATTCATCAGATAAGTACAAAGCTTTAGTTCTATTGAAACACATTGGCCTGGTAAATTCTCTACCAGGAAATGTTTAAGTGAATGTCAGATTCACAGCTTTATACACAAACTACTGTTTCTGAACATTTTTTCCAGGGATGAGATAAGTGCAGTGCGTTGTACAAATAATCACTTAGGCTTTGTATACCTTGTAGCTTATGTGTTGCCTTATACCACAATACATTTTATTAAATTGGGTAGCCCACAAAATCAAACAGCAATGCTTCCAATGTTAAAAATACATGGCAAACAATGAGAACATATTTAATGTACAGCGCTGCGTAATATGTTGGCGCTTTATAAATCCTGTTTATTATTATTATTATTATTAATAATAATAATAATACCATCAGATATCAGACATGTTTTTTATGCTGACACTATGTATCGTGCTGTATCACACATAGCCTACATTAGCCCTCGTGGCTCCTGATATAAAAGACAATAACCCAATGATATATGAACGTATAAAATATATAATATTATAGATATACTAAGCAAACAATCCTGGTGTTTTGGAACATCTTGATGTACTAAAAGCGTTACCATATTTTTAAATGAATGTTATTTAATAAGGAAATAAAATACTTCCAGGATATAAAAAGGTTTTTAAAGAAATGTCCATGTCTCATCCCAAATCAGTATATTCTGGAACCTAATGGGACACAAAGCAAAGTTAACTTGTAACAGCCCACGTGGTGTAGCAGCACACATGTAGGTAACACTTCCTTCCCTATCCTATGAGAAAAAGGAAGGATTAGTGCCCGGGGCACAAGGATTGCTATCAAGTTGGCAGATCCCTATGTGCGATAATGAGTTCTTCTGCTTCTTGACTCATTGTAACAATATTTCAGGAGATTTTTGGTAGAAGCAAATATTTAATTGCTATGGAGGATCCCACACAATTGTACAAATACAGAAACAATTGTGGACTCTATGGGAGTACTATGCTTGTATGTTTAGGTTCACTCATTTAAATGCTCAATATCCTAGATTGTAAGCTCTTCGGGGCAGTGTCATCTCCTCCTGTGTCACTGTCTGTATCTGTCTGTCATTTGCAACCCCTATTAAATGTACAGCACTGCAAAATATGTTGGCGCTATATAAATCCTTTTTTTTATTAATAGAAATATTATTATTACCGTATTTTTCGGACCATAAGACGCACTTTTTTTCCTCCTAAAGTGGGGGGAAAATCAGGGTGCATCTTATGGTCCGAATGCAGAGGTACAGGGGCATTTTTTTTTCTTAAAAAAAAATCTTTATGGAGCCTAGACATTTATTACCTCCTGGAGAAAGTTGTGTTTTGATATGCAAAAAGAAACAACTGCAGAGTTTGTCTTGGTCATTAAAGAGTTACAAGATGTTACAGATCTGCTAAGCTCTTAAGATCACTCACAACCTCAGCTGTGTTTAGCAAAAGATTTCTTCTGCAAGTCATGCAAACTGCCCCCTCCCCCAATGAAGCCTCTGTCCTGCACACAGCCGGCAGGGAAGCCCGGTTCTGGATCTAGGAGGCATTCATATGTTGGTAGTCCTTAACCCGGTCTCTACTTGTACTTTAATTTTAGGCTCTGAGAACACTTAGGATGTTTCTTGAAAGGAAGTAGCACTAGAATTGTTTTACTATTTAAAAGTTGCAGATTTTAAAAAACATTTTTTTTAATAAAACAAACACTCAACATTAATATAACATTATACACATATGCATGGACAAAAGGTGTACAATAGTCTGGTGAAACATACAGCATACAACACAAAGTAATTGAAACAAACTAAGAACATAAAAATACGTTTTTAATATCAACAAATAAAATACCAATTTTCTATTCCTTATAAAATTCAATGTTTATTTAGTTTATTTTATTTTTGATGCCACATGGCTGTATAGCATACTGTTCTAAATGCTCTGCTATTTTAGATTAAAGTGGAACTCCAGCCAAAAAGTTTGGTTTTGAGTTAAAACTTATTTTATGTTTCCCTTTCTGAGTCCCCATTTACCCTTGTTTCCTGATACGTAAATAGAAAAAGAAGCGAAGTGAAATAAACCCAACAAGGACAAGAACAGCAATTAAAACACTTAATTTATGAATGTGAGGAAGGGTTAGGACTTGTCAGATTTTTATTGCTGTCTGTATCCCCATTGGTTTGATTTCCTCTGCAGTGACAGGAAATAAGGAAAAACTCCCCAGTGTAGACATGACTAGCAGAAAAAAACATACTAAACATGCAAAAACAAATGAATGCCTCAGTATACAAGTATATTTTCTGATTATGATACAGGCTTACTTGTGTGCAGGTGCTCAGTGGTTAGGACAGGTCCAGGATCATGTCATCATGATAATAATGTTAATAATGATAATGTAACTCCTACACATTCAGATGTCTCCATTGCCAATTAGCTCTACCTCCTGATGACTTTTTGTTTTTTTCAGTTGAATTACTCCTTAGTATGTGCTGTGTTAAATCCAAACCTGGGTAAAAATCTAGCACCCCCCTCTACTTCTGAACCCTCGGTAACCTATCCTGCATTTGATGGCTTAATTGCTTTATGGAGGAAGATATACTCACCCTATGTCACGGTTTAGTTTTGATGTGCCTATAAGAGTCAGTTCCCATCTGTTCCAACAACTCAATGCCGTATTATTACCTGTCTTATTTTTCTCCTGTTAATATCTTTGGGAAAATGTCAAATTTTTACCGGTCAGTCTGCTAAAATAAATGTGAGATGGCAAACCATGCCAAAGCACAGGTGTATTGACCACTACTGTTATTGTATACTAAGGGCCCGATTTTTTAAAGCTCTCTACGACTGGAGAAGATAGACTATCATGGGTGAACATGGGTGATCCAGCAAACTTGGAATTGCTTTGGTTAAGGATTAAAAACATTTGGCAAATAATAACATGTTTTTAAGAAATCCATTCCAGGTTGGTTGGATCACCCAGCCTCTCAAATGATAGTCTATCTTCTCCAGTCTTGGAGAGCTTTAATAAATCAGTGTCTAATCGTGCAGAGGAGGACACCAGTGTCCGATACTTCTATAAGTGTCCAATGCTGACAACTTTGCCAAAGGCTGCAGAACTGGAGGGTAGCCATAGTCAGAGTGCCATGGAAGTGAGTTTAAATGCTCTTCTGTTTCAATAAGTTATTATTATTATTACTATTAATAATAATAAACATGATTTATATAGCGCCAACATATCACGCAGCTCTACACAATAAATAGGTTGTGCCCTTATACTGGCTGTGCAGCCTGGTAACATAATTTTTATCTAACATCAGTGTAAGCACTCATATACACTAGCAGGTTGTGCACTGCAACACAAAATGCACACCTTTACCTACACCATTCAGACCTTCGTCTACACAATGGGCCTGATTTTATAAAGCTCTCCAAGGCTGGAGAGGATACACTTTCATCAGTGAAGCTGGGTGATCCAGCAAACTTGGAAAGGATTTCCTAAAAGTCATTTGCTAGCAAATGTTTTCAATCCTGGACCTGATCCATTCCAGGTATGCTGGATTTCCCAGCTTCACTGATGAAAGTGTATCCTCTCCAGCCTTGGGGACCTTTAATAAATCAGAGCCAATATGTGTTGCACTGCATGCCAAATTATTGCATTATGCACAGGCCTTAAATACAATTATACAATTACAGGTCTGGAAGGCATTTGTCTGCTTTTTCCCAGTTTAATACACCATTTATATACATAATTCCTAAAACATTTTATATTTTCAACATAATAATCCTGAATCCTTGTTTTGAAAGTTCTTTGTAATAAACTAACTTTTTTGGTTTCTTGGGCTTTTTGCTGTCCTGGCCCTATATATCATAAAACACGGACTTGTTTTCATAGCACATTCAGTGTGTCTCCCTCTTGCAGGAATTCTTTGCGCTGTCCAACATGATCACACCCTGTTCTTGTGTCGGAGAGCGCCCAGAGTGAATGAGACAGGTGTCCATACGTTCCCAGACATTCAGGATTTGTTTCTTAAAATAACCAGGCCAACATCTACCCCACTAACATATGAAGAATGCTGCTCTGGATTTACAGAATAAGTGGACTAGTTGTAGTTCTAGATTGCCTGCTGATTGTGTGACTCCTTGCTGTCTTTCAGTTTTAATGCTCCAGGTTCTATGTGTGGACTGATTGGTATACTGCATGTTTGCATTATTTAGGATTCCGGCTCTACACCATGTTACACGCCTTAATCGTTATGAAAATTTACTTTGTAAATGGCTGGTTTATTGCTGCACTGACACACAGTTTGTATTTGGAAACAAACTAATTTCTCAATAAACATTGATAGAAACACTAAAAACATTATTATATATGATAATCTTAAGTAGTTGAATATGTTTTCAAATTAGCCTCATGATATTCTGTGTCTGGCTACACTCATATTGGAAGAGGAAGAGGCGATAATATGAGCAAATTAGAGTTCTATTGTTTTGCAGTGCTGTAAACAGAAGGTGAGCAGCGGAGTAAATTTCACAATCTTCTGCTGCTCCTTCATTGAACAATCACAAGCTGCTTTGCTAACGGAGTATTCTGAGAAAAGGACATGGCCATGTGGTGGGGATGTAAAGTCTCCCTAAGCACAATTACAAATCATTGGCATATTACACAGTTCACACACAGTATATATAGTTCATTTGTGTATTTAGCTATTAGTCATTTCAACTTTACAGAATAACTGAAAACTGTATAAATGTCACCAGTTTACAAACAGTTAAAGAAGTACTGAGGATGTTAGAGGGGATCTCTCCTTCTAAAAATGTTAGCTCCCTGGCTGTCATCACAATCCAGCGTTGTCATTTTTTTAAATTTCATGTTGACTTTCATAGTTACATAGTAGGTTAGGTTGAAAAAAGACATAAGTTCATTAATTTCAACCACTAGGGAAATAAACATATCCCAGATATAAAACCCTATAAGACATAATTGGTCCAGAGAAAGGTAAAAAAAACTCTGGTACAATTTGCTTCAACAGGGGGAAAAAAATCCTTCCTGATTCCATGAGGCAATCAGATGTTCCCTGGATTAAAAGTCACTGTTATTTTGATTTTAAACCCTTATTCCCCAGTTATATTCTGTGCTTCTAGAATAACACCCAACTTTTTCTTCAAACAATCTATAGTAGTTGCTAAAACTACTTCCTGAGGGTGTCAATTCAACATTTTCACAGACCTCACAGTGAAGAATCCCTTCCTTATCTGGAGCTTAAACTTCTTTTCCTCCAGACGCCCTCTTGTTCTTTGTAATGACCTCAAAGTGAATAATGGGGAAGAGAGTTCTCTATATGGACCATTTATATATTAGGGTGATCATATCCCCCCTTAAACGTCTCTTCCCAAGGGAGAATAGATTCAGTTCAGCTAATCTCTCCTCATAGCTGAGCTCCTCCATTCCTTTTATTAGTTTAGTTGCCCTTCTCTGCATTCTCTCTAATTCCACAAACATTCTTCTTGTGGTGCCCAAAACTGGACTGCATATTCCAGATGTGGTCTGACCAATGTTTTGTACAGGGGCAGGATAATGTCTCCACCTCTGCAGTCTATTCCTCTTTTAATAAGTACTTTGCTAGCTTTAGATATTGCAGCTTGGCATTGCATGCTGGTATTAAGTCTATGATCTACCTGAACCCCCAGATCCTTTTCTATTTCTGAGTCCCCCAAATGTATTCCCCCTAGACAGTATGAAGCATGCATGTTTTTAGCTCCCAAGTACATAGCTTTACATTAAATGTCATTTGCCACTTGGCTGCCCAATCAAACAGTACATCCAGGTCTGCTTATAGATTATAGACTTCCTGTATGGACTTATTTCCATTACATAGTTTGGTGTCATCTGCAAACACAGAAATTGTACTTTTAATCCCAAACTCTACATCATTTATAAAGATGTTAAACAGTAAAGGTCCCAACACTGAACCCTGGGGTACACCACTAATAACCTTAGACCATTCAGAGTATTAATCATTAATTACAACTCTCTGGATGCAGTCTTTAAGCCAGTTCTCTATCCATTTACTGATTGACTTTTCTAAACCTATGAACCCTAACTTGCATATTACCCATCTGTGGGGTACTGTTGTGTACAAACTCAAATACCAGAAAGTACACTGCTCTACACCCGAGGAAAAAGGTGAATTTTCAGGGTACTTCTTTATGTTCCTAATAACATACCAAATTACATTTTTTTTCAGTTCAGTAACACTTTAAAGCAAACATGCAAATAACCTATGTTAGAAATATTTCTGCTATGGATACTCCTCCGGCAACCCTTACAGGATCTATCTACCTTGTGTGTCTATCTGTGTGCTTTATGTTGCATGGGTATCAATGTCTATTCAAAACCAATACTAAGAAGCTGAATTACCCATTAGTCACTTTCATGTTGGGTAATTGGTGGTGAGGAAAGCAGAGCTAAATACTATGAAGGGAAGATTACACTACTGGCATTCCAACCTTCTGACCATAGGAATGCCAAATCTTTCAACTGACTATTATCAATGTTGTGGCAGGACAGCCTAGCAGACAGCTGCAGAGGAAGATGAATAAAGTTAAGTAGCAGGTAAAGCTTGTGTAGTTAAAAGCTCAGAAATATGGGGTAACAGTCCTGTATGACTCTATATGGTTTTATGTCAATAAAGTATTCTTCTGTCATCCTCATTCTGAGTTTCAAGATCTTCATAAATGGACAATGAAAACTGGATTTTGAAATGGAATAAGAAAACTTAAAATGATTTTGGCACCAAGCAGTTTTAGCATCTAATAATTTGTATTAATAATTTTGAATTTTTCCTTTCACAGGTGTAGAGGAAGAAAAATTAGAAAAGCGTGTGGTCAGCAAATTGTCTGAACCCCCAGTAAGTATGTCTACCGTGTACATTGTGCATTTGGCTATACCGGGGCTCAGACTTCTAAGGTTACATACTATGACCTGACACTGGCAATTCATAATGATGAAGCATTTGTTACTTGTCAGCAAACTTTCTTGGCTACAAGGCCATTTTAGGAGGTCAAGAAGGCACACTAGGCCGGACTCTCTCTTGAGTCCTGCGCTGATGGCTCGGCTCCCCCTGAAAGAAAATCCCTCTCCTCCGCAACGCAGAGGAGAGGGAATGTCCCCTTACACCGGCGGCGGAAGTGTTAACGCCGGCCGCAGTAAATTGGGAGGGGAGGCATAACAAGGAGGCTCAAGAGCCTCGAGTGGCTCCGGAGCCACGGGTTGCCATCCCCTGCCAGCCGGGATTAGGCCGGATCCGCTAGGGAGGCGTTAGGCCGGAACGGACTACTGACTAGGTCCTATCTGGCCTAAAGGCCCGAGTTTGCCTACCCCTGTTGTAGAACAACAATATAATGCCATTTGATGTCCTAAATCAATGGCACATTGACATGCTTTAATGTTACTTAGAGCATGGTAGCTGACAATTGTGAGCACACAGAAATAGATCATTTGCATGTAACTAACTAGTAATAAAGATATCAGGACAATAATAGTGCACTGCATTTGTGTGCATAAAACAGTAAAGATGTGCTTCTCTAAACTGGTCTAACTGTGAAAACCTTAATGTGATTGTTTTGTGAGGGTAGCTACAATTCCATCCAATTTCCAACGCACTGACATACAAGGCAATGTTTAGATGGGCATTTGACACCCTACCGGGCAATCAGTTTCATCTATTATGCAACCAGGAGTGGTAAAGAGGAGGTATTGACATGCATTCATGTTCATTTACTGAAACACTTTAGTAAGCGGTTGCAGTCCCCTTTCCACATGTCCTAACAGTCATGGCAAGTCCATTGATGGGGGTTCAGTGGCAGACTGACCTAAGAAGTTGTTTGAATTTTCTAAAAACTACAAAACACGCAAAAAAAAAAAGGTAATTGAATCTTTCTCATTCGTTTCAGTGATATTCAGGGTTCTTTGGATGGTTTAGTACTGTCTTTATAGTGGTGAACTGCAGTGGGACTACTTTAAAAACTGCCTATCTGAACATAACCTTAAGCTTATCTCTGTAAACATGGATACTGTGCTGCCATGGAAGTGGCGGTTCTAGAGACAAGGGACCTGATTTATTAAAGCTCTCCAAGGCTGGAGAAGATACAATTTCATCAGTGAAGCTGGGTGATCTAGCAAACCTGGAATGGATTTTGTCAAAGTCATTTGCTATTTGTTAGGAAATGTTTTGAATCCAGGACCGGATCTATTCCAGGTTTGCTGGATCACCCAGTTTCACTGATAAAAGTGTATTCTCGCTAGCTTTGGGGAGCTTTAATAAATCAGGTCGAATGTGGGAATAAAAATTAGGTTCGCTGTAAAAGGGGATACTTAGCACTATCCAGGATATCAAAATTACACCTTTACTGTGTATAAACCCAATAGCACGCTGACTTAATGCTTTTTTGTTTCCACAGGCTAGAATTAAGATTCTCTGATTTTCTTTCACCTTGGTTATTAGTATGTTTTTGTTTCTACAGCAAGCAAATGTAAAAGAGAAGTTCAGCCCCCTAAAGCAGAGGTCTCCCCCCGCCGGCCACCCCCACCTGTCCCCAGAGGAAACTAAAGACGCAGATCGAGCGGTGAGAATTTCCTCTCATTCATTGCACGGAGGGGAAAGGGATGTTAGGCTGAAGTAGCAGAGGCTGGGGTCATCCCTTCAGCTCACATCCTGTGCTACATTAGTAGGTTAAAGAATACACAAGTATAAACTAGGCACATTGCATAGAAATGGAAAGGAAAATGTCATGTTTTGATTATATCAGCCAATTCATTAGCAGCGTTAAAATTCAAAACTATGCCAAGGCATTAATATTCTGACTGGCAGCAATGAAGTAACATCTCCATTCTTCAGTTTCCTATTTTTTCATAATTTGCCATTCCTTCTCTTCAAATACCAGATAATTGTATCTGGCTTTCTTAGCCATAGGTACAAGCACACATATTGGAAAACCAGACTGAAGTCATTTAAAAAATAAATCCCCTGAAGTTTTTCAAAATAAAAAGGGTGATTTCAATGCATTATTCACCTAGTCTTCAGCACCGTCCTTATAACAGATAGGGTGCTGTTCCGCTGCCAGGTTGATTGAAGCCCACTTCCTGTGAGCCAACGCTGTCATGGGCCATTCCTGTTTACCAGCATGGACTCACATTAGAATACTGCAGACGTTGGTGCTGATTTTATTAGGTAACATTGGTCCCTGCAGTGTTGAAGACCTCACTTGACACTATTGACATCTGAGTAGTAGAAGGACCCTGGAATGTCAAGTCACCAACTAAAAAACAAATAGGCAAAGGAAGGGGGCATATCGAACTTTTTCAATCTTTTTACACAAGAGGAATCTTTGAAATATTTTTAAGTCTTGGAGAAGTCCTCCTAAAATTATTTATTTGAAGGTTAGTGTCCACATCATATAGCGGTAGTCAGAATACCACCCTTACAGACACCTTAAAAGAACATTGGTGTCATGCCACAGGCTCTTCTAAGGACCTGCAGCTATGCAGGCTCCATTGGATGGGAGGTCAATCAGTCGCGGATCAGGGAACTCATAGCAACACTTTCATAAATACTAGGGTTTCATGCAACCCTGGTTGCAAATGGCTGGGATAAAGTGAGGATGCACCTATAGCCATTGAATCAGCACCATAGCCAAAACGTTTTTCAATAGAAAAGGTGACCAATGGTAGACCCAGGGAACATACCAACTTCTGAACACCAGAACTATCACATTACAAAAAATGGTTTCTCAGAATAATAAAAAATGCTAGCTCTAAACATCATTGTGGACAAGGCCTAAAAAATCCTCCCTTCAAAGAAAGTAATACTTGTTCTTTGCTATGAAAGCTTGCAAAAAAATCTACTGTATATAACTACTTGGGGAGTTTTTAATGCCTTACTCCTCAACGTGCTCTCTGATTCCTTTAACTTCCCCCTATGTCCTTTCAGGATACAGAAATGATGAAGTGGACAGTGAAAAAAATGAGGAGTAATGATTGCTTGTCTAAACTTTTTTTATTGATCTTGTGTTTAGGCACAGAAAGAAAAGCTGCACGAAGAGCTAAAGAAAGTTTTACTACTAAAAGGGCAAAGAAAATCAGCAGAGACAGAGGAACCCACGATGGAGACCAAGGTCAACATCACAGAGGTGAGAGAGAAATAAATAAATATATAAGTATATATACATATATATATATATATATGTGTAAATATATATATACTGTATGTATCTATATACACATAAAGGTATATATGCACTCTCCTCTTTTCACTTCCATTGCCATTATTCTTCTTCTGTCGTTAGTGGATGTGCCGGGACAGATCCATGAACAAAGACTGGCAGCCTCATGTCAGATTCTTGCCTAAGACAACCCCTGCGGCTGAGAATCTTCTGACGTGTGTACATGGCCTTTGGCAGGAAAAGTGTAGTCAGACTGATTTGTTCAACAACTATTCAATTTTCTCTACTAGGAGAAGCTGAGAGCCTTAGAGACGGTGGAAGTGATTGTAGAAACAGAGGCTCAGGCTGGAATGAGTGGCATCAGCATCTCTGGAGGAGGAAAAGATGGACTGTTCATATCAGATGTCCTCAAAGACTCTCCAGCTGCCAAAAATCTGCCTCTGCAAGAAGGTAAATTATCTGATGGGGTGGGGTTGAACGCCCTTTTGAAATAGGACCGGCAGTAAACTTATGATGTTGTATTACCCACTTTTTGATTCAAACACAATCATAATTAATATGTTGTACAGGACACTTGACTAATGAACAACCGGGGCTTCTATTTTCTATAAAACAATTGTGAAGTGTATGCTAATTGTGACTTCTGTCTCTTCGCCATTACACAGGGGACCAGATCATTAGTGCCCGCGTTTACTTTGAAAACATTAAGTATGAAGATGCATTGAAAATTCTACAGTATGCAGAACATTACAAAGTATCCTATTGTCTCAAGAGAACAGTGCCCTCAAGCGATGTCACAGTGTCGCCAAGCTCTGGGACCGTGGAGGTGAAAAGCCCAAGAGCCAAGATGCCAAAAATGGTAAGTTGGGCCTACAGGGGTTCTAGAAGCAGAGAAACTTCTCACAGAATTGATTTTTCTGTTTTAGATTGATGGGGGGGTTTAAACATAACTGTTAAAGGATAGAGTTCTTTCTTCTGGCTTTATTTCGGAAGTTGATCTTGGGTTTTTAGCCAAGCTACTAGATTTACCTGATAAAATTAGGTTTTTATTTCTTCCTATGCAGGGGTGTAGTCGTAAAAAAAGAAGAGGGGGCACGGCATGTGCCTGCTCCACTACACCCCTGCCTATGTGTCACTAAAAGGGGAAGAAACGTCCCCCAGAGTGACGTTATGATACCAGAACCCACCCACTCTCCCATTGCAGGTCTGGGCCTGCGATGGGAGAGTGGACAGGTTGTGTTCAGAGCCACAACCCACCCACCTCCCTGAGCTTGCAATTCCATACGGGATAAATGGTCCACGACTCTGGCCAGTGCGCCCCCCCCCAGCGGGGTCCTTCTCCTGACCCCAAAATAATTGTGAACATGCGTGCCCATTACCGAATAAAGTGAGGGCATGGCGTTTACACCCATGACCACCCCTCTACACCCCTGTTCCTAAAGTTTCACTGTAGCATGCAGCTCAGGTATATGCTACAGCATTTGCCCTCCCGTAAAACATATAGAATGCAAACCTAGGGAAGTGGCAACTGTAGCAATTTTTTTTTATCCCAACTGATCTTAAAAAGGGGGCGATATATCCCCCTACCAGAGACAGAAGAGCCAACCTAGAAGATGATCCAACAGCTCCAATAAACCCAAAAACTCTGAAATTCGTTTTGGGTATTGGTGTCCTTGAGGGTAACCTGCAGTTCCTGTTTTAACAAGGAAATGTTTTACTTCCGATTCATGTTATGTCCAAGAATTTTATATTACATTTGAAAAATTTAAATTCCATGTGTAAGAACACATTAAAGTTATCTATATTGTTTTTCGTATATGTCATTAAATAAATTCAGAGGTTTTAATTCAGGTAAATATGATTACTTGTATTTGAAACAGTTTGACATTTCCATACAGCTTGCAACATGGTAGGTTTGTTTTTACAATTAAATATAACTTTTTTTAAAATTACATTTCTTTTTTTTTTTTAAATAAAAATATTTAATTGTTTTACTGAAAATTAGACTGATGTTTATAGAGCAACTAGCTGAAGCTCAATTTGGACATGGGGCAATTGGAAGGAGGGGTCCACCTCCCCCCATCCCTGTTTTGTAAAGCTCTGTACAGCATTTCATTCATGGAAAGTGTCAAAGCAAGAGGCTACTGCTGTGTATTCTCTATGGAACATACAGAAAGCTCTACTTGTTTAAACTTAAGGTCTAAAAGTTTGAATTTAAAATACATGTTAAGTAGTATGTTTATTTATTTTTTTTTAGTCTGTGAAGAGCTTGACACCTGTAAAGAAGAAAAAAAAGAAGGTGGCAAGTCAAGTGAAGGACTCTGAAGTTTCAATGGAAGCTGTTAAAGGCTCTGATCTTTCTGTCGCCGATATGGACATTCCACCAGTAGATGTCGAGTTTTCCTTCCCCAGATTCTCCAAGCTACTGAAAACAAAAGGTGGTGCAGAAGGGGAAGCTGCACTTAAGACTACAGAGGTTTCCACAAAAATTACTACTGAAGAGCAAAGAGGCCTAAAAATGAAATTTCCACGATTTCGGCTAAAGGATACTGCTGAAAAAGTTTCAGTAGACGAACCAAAAGCAAAAGCTAAATCTGAGGTTGAAGTTAAAGAAAAAACTAAATTTGGGATATCTGTTCCTAAAATTAAAAAAACGAAAATAGATGTGGCCATATCAAAGTCAGATGTTGACGTGTCTATTCCAAAGGCTACAGCTGAAAGCAAAGAAGAATCAATCTTCAAGACACCTCAAGTAGAACTTGACATTCCTCTGCCTGCTATAAAAACTGAAACAGTAGATATTTCTGAAAAGGTTCAAATACCTGGACTGGGCACTATTGTTAAAATTCCAGATGTTGAGATCAAGGTTCCAACAACTAGTGTGGAACTGGAACCTCCAGAGGCTAAGCTCAGTATTGCCCAATTGCCAAAAGTTGGTATTTGTACTCCTCAAATTGACAAGGAGTCAGATGTTGCTATTCAGGTTGATGGAAGGCCCAAAACAGAAATTAAATTGCCATCTGTTGAAATAGCAGCACCTAAACTGGATGTCGACTTGAGCCTGCCAAAAGTTGAAGGTGCTGTAGAAGTTGAACCTCCTGAAACTACTAGCCATGGCTTTCAGATCAAATTGCCAAAATTTAGCATGTCTACAAAATCTCCAGAAACTGGTTTAAAAACAACACCACCACAAGTCAAAAAAGATATTGAGAAGAAAGTTTCTGAAGATAAGCTAAAAATGCCTTCTATAAAAACGCCACAAGTTGGGCTAAAGAGTAAGATTGAAGGAGATAGCCCTGATGGTCAACACAAAAGTGCCATAAAATTTCCATCTCTTGAAATATCAGTTCCAAAAGTGGATGTTGATGTAACTGTCCCTAAGCTGGAAACAGGGGACATTGCTGTTGAACCAGTAGACGTTCCAGATGTGACGTTAAAAATGCCAAAAATAAGCCCTCCTAGGGTACGTATGAAAGTCAAGGATGCTTATGCTGCAAGAGCCCATATGGGTGATGTGAAAGCAGACACAGAGGGTGCAGTTGAATTTCCTGATGTGACACTTCAAATGCCAAAACTAAGCTTACCTAAAGTGGGTTTAATAGGTGATAAGCAGGAGGTTCAGGCCGAAGAGGTAGTGGAGAAAGGTGAAGATGTAGAGTTTAAATTGAAAGGGTCTAAAATTAAATTGCCCAGCTTTGGAATTTTGTCATCCAAGGAGAAATTAGAGACTGAGGCTGCTGAAAAAACATCTATGGAATCGGAAGGGAAGCTAAAATTTCCCTCTGTTAAGTTGCCATCTGTGGATATTTCATTGCCGCAAGTCCAAGTCAGTGAGCCAAGTAAACTGGAAGTTACAGCTCCCACAGCTAAGGTAGATATTAAAGTTCCTGAGCTGGAAAGTCCAGACTTAAAAATGAAGATGCCCAAAGTCTCTTTACCCAAATTAGATATCTCAACAAAGCTTAGCAAAGCTGAGGCATCCCCTCCAAAAGTTGGAATCCACATTCCAAGCACTGATTCAAAAATAAAAGGTGATGTAACTATGAAAGAGAAACACATTATCCCTGAATTGGATATTTCTGTTCCCAAGATTAAACCTGCTGAACTTGGTGTAACGTTACCTAAATCTGATGCCCCTATTTCACTTGAAAAGACAAAAATTGCAATGAAACTTCCAAAAGTGGAGTCTGATGCAATAGCATTTGATGGGAAAATGGGAGACTCAAAAATTGGTCTTCCCTCCATTAAAATGCCTGCTCTGGAGATAGATGCCCCAAGTCTTCAAGTTGACCTAAACCTTCCAAAAATGAAGATTGATGAAACTGAGATCGTTAGTGATGAAACTGAGGCTAAATTTCAAATGCCTAGGCTAAACCTTCCTAAATTAAGTGAGGTAGCCAAAGATATGGCTGTGGAACTTGATGTTCCAAAGATCACAGGAGATTTGTCTTTACCACATGTTACTGTGGACACAAAGCAACCTGATCTAGATATAGATAAAGGTGTAAAAATGAGTTTACCTAAAGTTGAGATCGGTTTAGGCAAAGCTGCAGACCTTGAAGTTGGTGGAATTGAGCTCAAGGAAAAAGTTGACGTCAAGCCCTCTAAAGTAAAAATAGAGAAGCCTGATGTTGAAGATATAGGAGCCAAAATTAAGTTGCCATCAGTAAAACTTCCTTCTGTTGAAATCACCACACCCAGTATTCCTGATGTAGACATTGACAAAGGTAAACCAAAGGTTGCTGTGAAGGTATCAAGTAAAGAGGATTTAGCAGCAGATGTTTCCACTGAGGCTGAAGCTAGATGGAAAGCTCCAAAGTTTTCTCTTCGTAAATTTGGTATTTCAGGTTCCAAAGCAAAAAAAGCTGGTGAAGCAGACATATTGCACACAGAGAAGGATACAGATGCTGCAGTCAAAGGACCAAAGTTAAAAATGCCTAAATTTGGTATAGTTTTCCCAAAAGCAAAGCAGGATCTTGAAAGTGGAGTCATAAAAACTAGTAAAGAGAAAGTAGAGTCCTTTGATGGTCAAATAGAACTATCCACTGATGAGAAATTGAAGCTTCCAAAAGTAGAACTGCCTGCTATTGACATCTCTGCTCCAAAAATGGAAGTGGACATTGCAGTTCCAAAAGCTGAAGTATCGCAAATCTCAGACAAGCCACCTGAAATAAATATTGAGGTTCCAGATGTAAAGCTGAACCTTCCAAAATTTTCTTTGCCAAAATTTGGAAGGGACAAAGGAACTGATGAAGACTCAGATTCAGAAAAAGTAAAAGTTGCAGCCAAAGTCTCTTCATCTAAAAAAACAAAGACTCTTGAGGCATGTGCTGAAGGTAGCATTGAGGCTAAAGGAAAAGGCAAAGAATTAAAAATGAAAATGCCAACGATCAAGATGCCTTCATTTGGATTATCAAAGAAAGATTCTGATGTCACTGAAGCAAAAATGGAACTCAAATCACCTGAAGATAAAACTAAAAAAGCAAAAGTAGAAACAAAAGTTATTAAGGATGCAGAAGAAAAAATGCCTTTTATTAAAATGCCTACATTTAAAATGTCCACTCCAAAAGTGGAAGCACCTAAAGCTGATGTTTCACTAAAAGGTTCAAAAGAAGAACTTCACCTGCCAGATATTCATGTGAAGGTACCCCAAGTAGCATTGCCTTCTTTTGGTATAAAAAGTGATCAAGCAGAAGTCACCCTTTCAAAGACAGAGACATCGATATCACAAAAACTGGAAAACTTAGAGGCTCAGCTCAGTGAAAAGGTGAAGATTCCCCCTCTGGAGATCTCTGCTCCATCAGATGTTCCTTCTTTGCAAATATCTGTCCCTTGTGGTAAACCAGATATTTGTGCCTCCTTACCAAAAGCAGAAGTGGATGTTTCTGATGCAGATATTAAGAGATATGAAGGTGACTTAAAAATACCCAAAATACCATCCATTGATTTCACTTTGCCAGATCTAGAATTGGACATGAGATTACCCAAACCAAGTGTGGACACCTCTTTAGAACATGAAGCTAGGCTTAGCATGGAAAAGTCAACTGCAAAATTAACAATGCCAAAGATTGAACTGTCAAAGTTTGGGGAGACAGAGGCCAAAGATGACACCAGCATTAAAACATCTAAAATTAAAATGCCACATGTTGACATTTCACTTCCCAAAGTCAAATTAGATGAAGAAGATATACCGTTTATTGAAAGTGAACTAAAAATGCATGGTTCAAGTTTTGAAACAAAATCTACTGAAGCAACATTTACTTTGCCTTCTGTAGAATTGCCAAAAATGTCTACTCCCAAAATAAGGTCTCCAGAACTTGAGCTGGATATCAACCTAAAAGAAGATGATATAAAAAGTGGGGATACATTTAAGACAACAAAGGCAGATATAAAGGTTTCTGAAGGTGAGAAACATGATCTGAAACTCAAAATGCCAAAAATCCAGCTACCTAGATTTGGGAGTCCAAGTGCTAGTGTACAAGAAGTAGATGCTAAGGCTTACAAACAAGAGGATGGTTCTGAATCAGGGATTATAGGATTTAAACTTAAAATGCCTAAGCTCCAGGTAGGATCTCTTAAGGGAAAAGGAGATGAAGAGAAAGAAGGTGACCATAAAGTGTTAAAGAAAGGTGATTTAAAAGCTTCTGATCTTGAAGACTCTGAAAATGGACGGCTGTTCAAAATCAAGATGCCTTCATTTGGAATTACTAAGGACAGTGCAGATGCTGCTACTGAGCCACTGCATCCATCTGAAGAAGGTACAAAGTTTAAAATGCCAAAAATATCTCTGCCTGATGTTGGATTTGCAGGAGGTGATGGTGAGGCAATGTTGTCTTTAGAAGGTGGTCAAGCCAGTACTATGGACAAAATAAAAAGCACCACATCATCAAGCATTGAGAATTTAGAAATAGACGTGGGTCTAAAAATGCCAAAAATCAAGATGCCAACCATTGGATTATCTGGAAGAAAGGGAGATGATGAAATGAAGATGACTCTTGAAGAGTCAGAGGCAAAGAAGTCTTTCCTTAAGATGCCAGATGTGGAAATTTCTGCTCCAAAGATTAAGGCACATGGGGAATATGAAGTGGATAGTGCAAAACTAGACATAGAAGGAGGTGACTCTTCAAAGAAAAGCAGTAAAATCAAAGAGGAGCACAAACTTCATGGCACCATGGAAAATGATACTGAAAAGAAACTTAAAGTGAAACTACCCAAGGTTGCTGTCAGTCTACCTAAAGCCGATGTGGAACTTTCTGCACCCAAACTAAAGTCAGATACAAATCATGGTGACATAGCTTTGAAAACTATGGGCCACAAAGAAGATCATGAGGGAAAGAAAGCCAAAAAGACTTTCTCTCTTGGAAAAGTCAAGGATAAAACTACAGACCTAGTAACATCTGATGTGGATACTAGTCTGGAAGTTGAAGGACCAGACTTGAAGATAAAGTTACCAAAGATAAAAATGAAACCTTCCTTTAGTCGGTCACGAGGAAAGGGGAAAGGGACAGACGTTAATGGACACCCTGAGGTTGCAGATACTGATATAAGTGGTGATGGCTCAGGGAAATCTTCAAAGATTAAGTTTCCCAAGTTAGGGTTTTCTTCCTCAAAGACTGGCGAGCTAAGTGTAAATGGAACTGGTTCTTCTGGCCACCTGAATGGTGAGAATGAGCTATCTATCCAAAATGGATCACAGGATGGTGCATTAAAAGTTGGAAAACTTAAGTTTCCTAAACTGGAATTTTCTTCACCATACAAAGGCAAAGAAATAGACTCTGAAATGAATCTTAAGTTGGTGAAGAAGGAAGAACAGGATTCTAAAGAAGAAGCAGACAGCTCCTTTACTGGAAAATTTAAATCTCCAAAGATAGCCTTCTCTGGGTTCAAGAAAAAAGATAAGGGTGAGTATACAACTGCAACAGAAAATGTTGGAGAGGGAGACTCAAAATCAGGAAGGGGTCGTATCTCACTTGGATTCCTATCAAGCAAATCCAAGGGGGAGTACACAGTAGACAATACCAGCGTAGAGGAAGACACAGAGGGGAGCACCAGCAAAGACAAATCAGCTAAATATAAGATACCTAAATTATCTTTGAGGACCAAGGCAGGGACAGAAGTGGACAATTCTAAAGAGACAGAAAAACACTCAGAAGAAGGTTCTCAAGAAAGTTTCAAGATTAGCCTGCCGCAAGTGAGCTTTACCACCCATCAGGAAGAACAGATTACCAAGGAGGAAGAGACTACTCTGGGCTTTTTGAAAGTTACAACGACAAAACAGATCAAGACAGAGACTGTAACAGAAAAGACATTGGCCATATAAGACAATCAGGACTTTTTGTTTTTGCCAAACACTTGACATAACAACAGTACATAATGGTTGCAGGCCTCATGTTTCCAAGGTAATCTCTCCACTCTAACCCCTACTGCAGCTCTGTACCAAAAACCACTATGATGGTGATCTTTTTGGTTTGTTCCTGTAATTGATTAGCTTTACTCAAACAATAACAATAATGTGCCTTACAGGAAAAACATCAGAAATATATGGTGTTGGTGTCATATATTATGGGTTGAGAGTTCTCTCCCTTTAGTACATGCAGTGGTTAGTAGTATTGTAGAAAACATTTCTATTTGAAATTTGGCATTAGTATCAAAAACGCCAAGTTAAATGTGACAATGTTAGAATTTTGTTACCAGAACTGGAATTACTACCCTCCTTTTTTTGTTCTTGTTACTGGTCCAAGTCTCATAATTGTTCCATGAAATTTACTGGTGTCAGTTTGTTTTCAATATCTGAAGGGTAGTAACTTAGATAATATGGGGCAAATGACTGAATTCGTCTTGCTGTTTGGTGTTTGACTGTAGGACAGTCATTCAATTTACCTTTTTTTGGTTGTATAACACCAGAGATGGCTAATAAAAGAACTGCAAGCAGAAAGGTTATGAGACAAAAGGGTGCTACAAATTAAAGAGACACCATAAATAGAAGCATCTCGTTTAATACTTGCTTTCCAGTACTATTGTTTTGCCATCTTAGGTCACGATATGCACAGACATATGTTGAAACCCATCCAGATCACTGCGTTAGTTGTTTCCAGTGAAGGTCAGTCTATAACAACAATTCACAACAATTTTCTAACTTTATGGACCATAAAGACATCATTTGGTATGTTGCCTGGTCAATAAAGACATGGTTTTATAAGTTTGGAAACTTTTGTTCAACACCAGAACCTGAACTTAAAATACTCTTTTGGCTTGATGGGCACAAATTCTCATGCAAACACTCCAAAATCTCGTGGAAAGCCAACCCAGAAAAGAGTAAGCGGTTATATCCTCAAGGGGTGAGCCAAAGTGATGTCCAACAAGCTCTTATAAATATAATAGTCAGGTGTCCAAACAGCCTTTATACTGTTAATCTTATTTATATATAGTATATATTATATATAAATATACAGAAGACGGGATCATCATCAGCACATATGAGGCCCCTGTCTGGAGCATATGTATACATATGTATTTTTCAATGAAAACATAAAAATTGTTCTATTGATGGATTTGTTGTTCAGCTATTCCTCTGTTTACTTGTCTCCAGTATAGGAGAGAGTCATTTTGAGATTGTGGTCTCAATTTATTAGAGATTTAGAACAAAATGGCTGAACGAAGTGCCATGTGATTGTACCATCAGTGAAATGTAGGAACTAGAAGAGGACACAGAAAATGGCTTCTTCTAGCACAATCATCTCATAGCATAAGCTTGATAGAGCTATCCATCCTTCCAAAGTTTATGTAAAGCTGAAAAGAAAGTTGGGCCTTAAGATTTAATTTTCCAAATCATGAGTCATTTTTTTTGAACCAATTAAACATATTAACATCATCTGCTCATCATCTACATAAAATTACAAATTTACATAAACCTCCTTGACAAACTTGCTCTGTATATAATGGCATATTTGTTTTTATTGTTGGACTTAAGCTCCATGGCTTATATCATTTGCTGAGTCAACACAAAAGCCAACAGTTGACTAATGCATATTCTAATTCTTGTGTCTAAGTTCATTTAAAAGAGTGTTTTCTTTTTTTGTCAACAATGGAGCAAGAACAAAAATGGAGTAAGAATAGAACTTTAGCCAGCTAGGAGAGGAATCCTATGAACGGGAATTCTAGTAGTTACAGATTGTTCGGAGCAAACATATAGTGACTCTCTGAGAAGTGTCAGACCTTTGTATAATTTAAAGCTGAACTCCAGGCAAACAGATAACAACAGCTTGTAAATACATATATAGGAGTTGATTTATCTGGCAAATGATATCTTTCTGTCCACACAGTCCTGAGATTTACACAACCTGATGACGGCCAGATTTTTTTTGATGGTTATAGAGAAAAAGAATAAAAACTAATTGATATGGGCATCCCTGTGTTCTCTCCCTTTGTTATCTTGCTTCTTGTCAGTACATGTGCATGCAGGATACATGATTGGCTCCGACACATGATATGTCTCAGCATACCTCCTAATTTTTTAAAGCTGAGAAAATAGAACACCTTTTGTTAGGAATAATTACCTTAAATGACAAATTCCGAACACACCCCACCGTTATGTAAATTATACGAAATGAATGCATGAATGCATACCATTGATTGGCTAAACCCATATTTGCTTTTTTAATACTTAATAGTAACATGCTATCTTTTCCAAGTTGGATAGAAAGGTATGTGAAGTATAAACCCTTCTGTCACTTTTTTTCTGTTTTAATTTTACATTTTAATATATCAGACCACATGAAGAGAAAAGGAACAGATGGATCTATTTAAAAAAAGAGGATCGGTTTTTCCAAATGCAGAATAGTTGGGATCTATGATCTGAGTACTGCTGTACATTAAATGAGGCCAATATAAATGCATGTAATTTTCTTTTCAATAAGTACATTTATTGCCATTATCTTTTTTTTCTATCTGCCTGGAATTCAGCTTTAAAATTTCTTAATAACATCACTTCCTGCCAAGTTGCCCAGAAACTAAACGCCCAATTTATTCCTGCATTACCGTTGGGCGTGTATACCTCAGTTGGTTTTCTAGGAGAGACATGAGATGACCTAGGTCTACCGTAACCACCATAGACTGTCAGAGACAGCTGCATGCGGAAAACACATTGGTTTTCTTGTTATTTGGCGGTTAGAGTGAGATTTTAGCACGTTTGGGAGTTTATGGCCCTGCAGACTGATGTGACATTTGTGTTATCTATAATAGCATTCGTCATTCTATGTAAACATACTTGTGAAAATCTAGAGGCTACTATAAGGTGTATAATGTCTTTTTTTGTATTACCATTACTGTTAATTATTAAAAAATAAATAAAAGTGACTTTATATTTGAAGTGAAAACAACCTATTGTTTTGTAAAGTACCAACTAACCCTCCTTCTGCTATGGACTTATTTTTTAAGTGGCGTTTTGACATAGTAATCAAATCTTTAATCAAAACGTTTAATAAACTTTTCACTGAAAAAACCATGAGTGGGGTGTGCCTATGTATGTGCTGTATTTTCCAACTTGGAGTGGACTTTCAAGCTCGTTGTCTTTTAGAAGAATGTCTTCGGAGAACCAGCCGTGGTGGTGCTCAGGAAAAAAATCTGTATTTTCAGACTTGCAGTGAAAAAACAAATGACTAGCTTCCCAGGTGCAAAGCAAACTACTACTATGCCTCCAGGATTGAAAAACGGCACCACAGATCGATGCATTTGCACGCGTTGCCCTTGTGTTTACACTGGCGGAAAAGCAACATATCTCTTCCAGGAACCCGTGCCCAAAACATACCCCAGTGCAACACAAATGAAACTGTGTGCAGTTGCTTGCAGAAAGTGGTTCCCAACCTCTTACATAGAGTTGAATAACGCAGTTCCTGTTGGTGAGAATATGGACCATACTTGTCCAATGGGCCTGATTTATTAATCCAGCAAACCTGAAATGGATTTCTTAACATAACATTGCTGAATCACCCAGGTTTACCCATGATAGTCTATCTTCTCCAGTTTTGGAGGGTTTTGATAAATAGGGCCCAATGTGTGTTAAAACAGCTTTTGGTATTCTATATCATTCGATTATGTGGTAGGGTAACAATGCAGGGGAGGAATTGGGAAATAGGAGAAGTGTTGTCACCCTATAAGAGGAAGGAACTAAATACGTATTATTTTATTTAAAGCTAGAGATATAACATTTATTATTTCTATAATGTGTTAGGGTTTATATGAGGCGATTATTGTGTCTAAAGTATAGTTTTAAGACTGTAAAAACTAAATAAATGTTGTTAGATCTATATTTCCAGGCACATATAAGTGAGTATATATGTGTTTTGTTATGTCACACAACCTGCAGGAGCATTTTGGGTGCCAGCATCGATAATCTTTTTTTTACTTTAGCTAAAAATAATGCCGACAATTGGCCCCACAAGCACCCAACCATAAAGTCATGTGACCTGGAATTTTCATACCACAGTCTCTGGTTCTGGCCCATAATTAATATGAATATACAGTTCTTCTTGTCTTGCTACTCTAATGCCCAGGTAATTGTTTAGGGCAGACAGATGTTTTTAGTGGTGCATCCGAAAATTTAGTTGAGAGCTATCTGATACAATTGCATTTCATGGTTGGACTCACTGGCTCTGTTACAAACTATCTTTGAAGCCTATTAAATGCCCCACGTTTTTTGTATTATATGGCACCTCCCTGTATTATAATTATTATTATTAATATTATTAATAATAATAAACAAGATTTATATAGCACCAACATATTATGCAGTGCTGTAAATTAAATAGGGGTTGCAAATGTCAGACAGATACAGACAGTGACACAGGAGGAGGAAAGGACCCTGCCCAGAAGAGCTTACAATCTAGGAGGGGAGATATGTAGTGGTGGGAAGTAGTAAGGTTTAGAAAGAGATGGCTTGGCAAGTTTGAAAGTGATTGCTCTTTTAAATGAGCAGAAAGTAGGAGCAAGCCGAATAGGATGAGGAAGACCATTCCAGAGAGTCAGGGCGGCTCTAGAAAAGTCTTACAGTCATGCATGTGATGAGGTTATAAGTGAGGAAGTCATTAGTAGGTCATTGGAGGAATGAAGAGAGCAGCTAGGAGAATACTCTTCTACCAGCTCAAAAAGGTAGGTTGGATAAGGCCTGTATAAGGCATGGTAAATACCGAAAGCTGCTTAACATCCCCTTAAATATCGGACATGTCTACAGTATATGGGTAAAAGGGGAACTAAAGTTCCCCTGTAAAATTTATGAACAGGCCTTGTGCCTTCTGCAATAAGCATTCTTACCTGCTCCATTGCTCCATCGAATTGTCAAACTTGCTGAGCTGGTTGGTTGCCAGCAATGCCAGCTTCCTCTGTGGTAGATGGGAGTGAATGAACATGTCCGTGCAGAGGTTATGTCATCCCAGCCCAGCCAATCAAGGTCAAGAAACAAAGATAGGAAAAGAAGATGGTGGCGCACTCTGACGAAACTGAGACAGGTAGGAATAGCGGGGTTTTGTTCAGTTTTAATTAGTAAGGGCCGTTTCATACCTACTGTGAAATGCAGCAGTATGTCATAGGCTCAGTTGCATTCCCAACTGCTCCTATTCAAATATATGAGAATAGTTGGTAACCAGTTGTGGGCCGAGGCAAAAGTAACAAGGCACATTGGCTGTGTGCCTGCTTTTGAAAGACCTGTACAACTGCAGCTTCATCTGCCTGCAAATAGGTATAAAATGGGACATATTTAGATTTTGTCAGCGTTTGATTCACCTTCATCTATCTTCAGTCAAAGAGGTCAACATTACAGAATTTAATCAATTGTGTGCAGAAAAAAAGTATTTTTTTTTTCCTTTCACATAATTGGACATTCTTTCCAATGTATATTTTCACCTAGCTTCACCCCTTTCATTACCATAAATGAAAATTCACTTTGCACAGTAACTATGTTTTACTCCTTTAGTAACTTAGCCATGGTGTCTTCCCTGTACACTGTTCATATACCAGAAGTGAGCCTCTACTGCAGCATCTTTTACAAAAGATAATCCCTAAACAATGTATTAGGGTATCCACTGGGTTACAATACAGTATTAAAATACCATGTGAGATGTATTAAAAATGATATGAAGCAAGGCAAGTATAGTATTGCAATTAAATGCATTTTATTTTCCAAATCTTTTAATATAGTTTAAATGTACTTAATTTAATCGATTGTTCCCCTGCTTTGCATCCATTACAATACACTATTATCAGCAATTTATGCTTCTTGGGTAAATTTTTACTGACACCAAGGATCTTTTTGACTTTCTGTAAAGGTGATATTCGTCACACTGGCCAGCAATGTAAGTAGCATTCTTCCCACTGACCTCCATGCTAATGTACTCTAAGCTGTGGAAATAGTAGGTATAGTCAGGGGTTCCCTGAAGACCTGAAAATTATTTCAAGGGTTCCTCTATGTTAAAAATATCAACAAACAGCAGTCTAGGGAAAATGATCGCTGAAGGATCCTACCTGGCGGCCTATGACATAGGCATGTTTAATTGGTTTGGCAATTGATTGCTACTTATAGTGATAATATGCTAGAAATTAAGTTTAGCTCAAGCCAGATCAGTTGGCTACCAGCAACTGGAACAATTTGATTTGGCATCCACTACCAGCCTTGGGATGGTAAACTTTCTGCTGGGCATGTTGAAAGTGAAGTACATTGCTGCAGACTGTGCTTATTGGCCTGTAGACTTGAACAGAATCACGCAGTTGAGGGCAACAATGTTGTATCTGCATGGAAATACAAGGCACGGTTGTCACCTTGTGACTTAGTAGAGAAATGGAACTTCTGCTTTAATTAGGAGAAATATCCAACAGGTTATTCCATATTTTTATACTACTTAAGTCTTTGTAGTAAAAGATCATGTATGGGTTCAAAACAAAAACTTTGAAATAAAGATTCATGCACAGATTCTAAAGGAGTTCACTGAATTTATTTACTTTTTCACAATGTTATAATACAAATACAGAAGGTCTTTACATATAAAATCTTGGAAGTCAGGATTGGCTGTTCAGATTTTTTTTCTAGACTGACAAACTGGAGGACAGGAAGAAAGAAAAAGACTATTTATTCTTTATATAAACTCATCAGACTTTATAAAAGGTCATTTAGAAAGGCAGATGGAGTCCATTTTTGAGTGGCAGTGTCATTATTCAGTAATAATCACCAGTCAGGTTCTGTTTGTGGCAGTGATTGAATGAGCTTCCACCTGCACAAGTAACAACCAGGTTGTGTATTGATGGCAATGATTACCCAACCTCCACCTGTGACAGTAATAGGCAGTCAGATCGAATGGCTGAGACTGCGCTCTATAACGGTAGCTAAAACACAAGCTGTTCCTTATATGAAAGAGCCAATTGTATTTCTCACCACAAGGACCCTACACATCTTGGCAAAACTTAAATTTGAAATAATGTGTGTTCCTTTGGGAAATCAATTTCCTCTTGTCTTCATTTTCCCAAGAACAAAATGCCTGCTGTTTATTTCAATGACTTTTCTGGCCTAGCCGATGAGGAAGTTACAGGATTACAGTCAGCAGTTTGCAGAAAAGTTGCCTTTGTGCAACCTTGAAAGGAAAAGTAGATTTTCATAAAGTACAACATGCTTTTCATTTTATTCAGCCAAGACATAGGATGTGCATGTGCCTGGAGACCAGGTTGTTACTGTTGATTGTCAGAATTAAAATGTGGTAAAACAGTGCATTGTACACTGATTATCTTTTAAAAAAGTCCCACCTTTTTTGATCATTAATATGATTGGCTATCCACTCCATGGACTGATGATATCACATTCCTCTACCCAGCAGAAAATAAAAAACTTGCCTTGGATCTGCCTGGGACATGGGAGAATGATTGTTTGATGCTATTATAAGAGTATTACATACTATCTTTTTACCCGGTGACATAAGCACCAACTTTGCATCATGGCTGGCCATATGACCTTCCATTGGGTATTTCATGGCTGCTCTAATGGAATATTAGAAGTGCAAGGATTTTCTGCATGAGATTGGAGGTGGGATTCAAAGAAACTTTGCATGGGCATCTCTTTAAAGAGATATTTTGCAGCAAACCTCAATGCACAAACAAAGTTTACACCGCACACATTTTGCTTTCAATGTGTTTTCTACTTTTATTTAGGTTAAGTTCTGGCAATGACAGTGTGGGGTCCTTACCGCTTCCTCATGCCACTGAACTGCTGCTTTGGTAGAGATGATGGTTTTAGCTTCTACCCATTGCCACCCTATTAAAAAGAATGGAGGCAGCAATTAGCTGCTCAGTACCGGCAAATCTACAAATCCTGGTTCATTAACAATAAGCACCGTGGCACAGGCAGCCATCAGGAGCCACGCTGAAACATTTGTTACCACTGCAGGTCTGAACCAGAAAAGGATAGCTATGGATATATGTATGGCCAACATTACTAACAAGATGAATATGCAAATTGTCTGGGTGTCATGTTGAACCTACTGTCTGTATCAATGGCCTAAAACAATTATGCAGATCCATTCTGCATATATTCTGACTTCTCTGGTTGCATGCTTGTCCATTTGGCAATACATTTCCTTTAACCTGTCAAAAATGATTTTTTTTTCATTTATGTGAAGGGCAAACCTCTGACCAAAGAAAAAAATGTTTTACATCTCCTCATTAGCTCCTTCATAAGAGGTAACATATCTTATGTATAAAACATATTGTAACACCCGAATACCTACACGCTCTTTTTTTATATGTAAATACAAGTTATATGATGTATATGTGGATTCTTTACACTCATAGACACATGTTCTGAATATAATCTATAATGAAGATAATTTACACTTTTTAACAGACACCTGAGTCAAGTTTTCTGGATATGTACACATACAGATGTATGTTTATATACACATTATATACGGATATAGTTTAGAGATATAGGTTCTTTGTGGCTAAGGTCAGCCATTGTTCAGTCTCTGCTGTCTGGAGGAAATATGGTCATAATGGACAGAAAACATTGCACTGTCGATGATCGTCATATATTGGATGTTCACAATTCAACAAACCGGAGGAAAGTCATTAGAAACTGAATGTGGACATTAGCCGAAGACAAACATGATATATACATAAAACTATGGAATAAAAGTTCCATCAATCTCCAGCAAATGGCAAAGTATGAAGAGGAGTTTTTCATTTTTGCTCCAACGGTAGAGATGCTCAGCTGTGGTCTTTCAGACATTCATTTCATCGGATTTTATAATGAAAGGGAAACATGTCATGGGAGAAACAAGGAAATGCTCGCTGCCTGGTTGTCAAGATGACCCTCATTGAACCACTGGCCTGGGGCAACTATGCAGAAAAGGGGTTCTGATTTAATTCTAACTTGGCATACTACATACTTGTTCCAGGTCAGGAAATCCATAGGCATTTATGCCAGAGAATCTACATATCAGCCAGGTTACCAGCATTTGCAGCAATGGCTACTCACATAACACTCTTGTGGTAGGTTTGCTTTATTGTCCTGACCTGACTTTTAAATCCTTTGTCCACAGTAAACAACAGCAAGTCTCATAATTACAAGGATATATACCAGTACATTTTAGAGAGGATCAAGATGTATATGTTTACAGATCCATGTTGGCAGCTTTGTACAAAAAAAATGTAAGAGAACATCTACCAAGTCTGTTTTTTTCATTTTGGCAATCTAAGCCTGTAAAGTCTCTGCATGTCTTTGTTGAAGCCCCCCGATGCACCCTTTAGCTACAATCTGAGTAAAGGGAGTGCTGGTTGTAGCCTAAAGCTTTTAGCACTACTTGAATTTTGCTAAAACCTTGTTCTAAGCTACAACCAACACCCCCATCAAGAAAGCCACTAGAAGCTTGTTACATGCTTGTAAATAAAAAATTAGGGGGCCTGTCACCCAAAGAACCTAGACTGGAAACAGGTGGAACACCATCCCACGAACCAACATATCAGAAAGGTGAAGCGGACAGCAGTCTTGAGTTTAAACCTAAATTATGTATTTGGTTTTAGTTCACTTTAATGTATTGCATTCTGTAAATAGATCACCAATCAATCTTGCAGCATGTTTGGCTGCAATAAGAGGGACAAATTTCACCCAACCCTTCCTATGTTAGTTCTGGGTAGTGATATTACTAGATAATGAGGTATTGAAGGCAGGATATGTATGATAGCCACAGAGCATGCACCCTTAAGAGCCAGTTTCGAAATAGGAGATGCCATGGATCTACCTTCACGGGTTACCTTTAAGGTAGACATATACACTGCCGTTTTCTGACTGCAATGATTTCACACCACAGTGCTTTTTCAATCATTGACCTGGAATAGGTAAGCAGGCCAAGAAAGTTGGCCTTTATCTACATACTTGTTCTAGGTCAACAATTCAAAAAATTCAAGCCAGAAAATTGGTATCAAAGTGGTCAGCTGTGAAAGTCGCCAAGTTTCACCAAGAAATGCTTTTATATGAATAGGACTTATAGTGTCATCTAAATCTTTGAAAGGCCCCAGTAATGCCGAGTAACGTTGGCTACATTAAACATTCAATACATGGTTCTGAAAAAAGGGAATATGACTGGACTCCTATTCAATATGACATGCAGACTAATTTAAAGCCCAACCCCAGGCAGACAGAAAAGACAATTATTGCATCATATTATATATATATATATATATATATATATATATATATACACACATACATACATACATATACACACACACTCAAATATATATAAATTATAGGATGCAAAAGAAATGTCTCTGATTTTAATTTCTTGCAATTCCCTGTACAGCAGAGCTAAAAAGGTAAGGGAGAGGCAGCACAAGCAGTCAGATGTGTAAACAAAGGAGAATGCTAGCGAGAATAGTGTGACAGAGAGAAAACCTCATCAGCCTGCTGTCTTTCCTTTTACTGCCCAATCACATGCTGGGGAAGGAAAAAGACATCAAAATGTCATTTAACTATAACATAGAAATTCAGGTCTCCATCCTTGAAAAAAAACATGGTTGAGCTGTGCTTTGTAAATCTTAGAACTGAATAGACAGAAATACTAATCTTTTGGTAGATAAAAAGCTCCCTTATATGTATTCTGTCTCTGTGTGTAAACCTGTTTGCCTGGAGTTCAGCTTTAAATATCACGGGATTGTGGGAAGCCATGGGTCAGGTTCTATTACAAGTCTTGGACCTTTGGTAAATGAGTTCTGCTGCAGCTGTAACCCACAACTGCCAAGACCTAGTTCTTACCTTCTTAATAATGCCTGGCTAAAAAAGATCTTTAGATATCACCGCAGGACAGAACATCTGAATGAACAAACAGTGAAGCTCACCTGTGCCCAGATACCACCTGAACCTCTGACATTCCTTGTGAAAGACACTTTTCTCCTATCAATAGGCCACTGACTGAGTTTTCCAGGGTATACCCTTATTTGGTCAATTTACAGGTTAACAAAAAACAAAATTAAGAAAAAAAAATATATATATTAAATATGAAAAACATTTGGCATTTAAGTTACAATGGTAAAAACATAAAACTACAAAATAGTAAGATGGTCACCCTAAGCATAACCCCTTTTTATGCCATAAGTTTTGTCCAATGGCAGTGAGAGAGTAACCTTGAGATATAACAGAACTTGGCACATAAAAAATGAGATGTAATGCTAAAGTGTTCTTCTACCAACAGGTGGCAATGAGCGGAGGCATGGTTGTTGCGAGAGGTATCATTTGGATGAAACCCACTATAAATACAAATAAATAAAAGAAAAATGCTGATACCCTGGATAAATAACCAAAATAGCACCACATAGACAAACTAATACAAAGGAACAAGGGGTGGGTCTAATGTGGTGTCAAATATTGCATGTATACATGAGACATCTGCGCCATCTTCATCACAACCTTATCAGACCTTCACGTCACTTACTTCGAGCCACTGCCTTACCTACCAAACTCTCTTGCAAAGACAACCTAATATAACTTTCTCTTTATCTGTACAATCTTTGTCACTTTTGTACATTGTTCCCACCAAAACATCGTCCTGGAATAATTCACTTTCTGTATCCGACAAAACAGTCCTCAGCACCCTCCTATAATGAAATGCTGATAATAAGATAGCATATAACCCTATTGTTTATATCCATCAGTACAGATGTCGTCATTGGGGTCACAATCTCCAGGTATACCCACCCACCAATTTGGGATCTGGAACCTTTAAGGCTTGGTCATATGGCTCTATATGGGATACTACTGGCTGATTATTTACTGGTGGTTGTTCCTGAACAAGGTCTGAGTGAATATTAGGGCAAGATACATTGGCTACAACTCTATCTGAAAAGTCTTCTGCAGTTCGTTGGAGAAAGGGTTGGCCATGCGTTGTTGAGACTTGGACTCCAATGCTGCCCACTGAGCTTCAAACTGGTCCACTTCTTGTGCGGTGGAGGCCAGTCTTAGTTGGCTGGGATCTGGGGGCCAAGTGCCATTGGCAGGGTTGTTTGACTTTGGTCCAGACTGGTGAGGCTGGGTTGGGGCAGGGTTGTGGACACTTGTGGTTGTAGAGTGCATTATGCTGTGAGGAAAAGGGTTAGTTTTGTTTGCCAGGTTGGAGGACGGTACTTGGGTAGCAGAGCAGAAAACATTGGCCACCATCTGGGAAGGGGTGATGCCAACCACCGGGACACTTGGTGTAGGGTACGATATGCTGTTGGCCATAGGTGGGACATAACCACCCACTGGAACATAGGCAGGCTGCATATGAGGTGCAATAAACATACCAACAGGTGCTGGAGTGGCATCAAATGAAACAGGATAAGCCTGTATTGCAGCTGGTACTGCCATTGATACAGCCACCATAGGCTGTTGTAAGGGCTCTTGATGTTGTTGTTGCTGCTGTTGGGCTTTGGCTGCCTTTGCTACCTCTTCAAGCCAGCGTTCTGCTTCAGATGGTGTACGACGATGACCCATCTGGCCGTTGGAAGGAGTTGAGTTGGTGGTCAATGCCTGATCTGGCCACACTGGAACATCTACAAGAAACAAGAGAAATCATAAATTAACATTGCCACCTTTCCTAAGCAGGGCAAAGTGATTATGCCTTAGAAAAAGCCCATCCCTTCATAACATTAAACTTTGTCACTATTGCAGTCACTACCAAAATACAAGTTGTCCATTGCTGTCATATCTCATGTTACCCCCTCCATCATGTGAAAAAGCCTAAAAAGGCTCAAACACTGGATAATGGGCGGGTCGTATGTCTTTCCCATAATCAGCAGGTATTTTGCAATGGTGGCCACAAAATACGAGTAGTGGAGAAAAACCATGAGAGATATTGGGTGGTTAGGAGGCCAACATTGCTGAGGTTATTCTAGAAATGCTAATTACCTGCCATATGAATATGGAGGCTTCTATGAATGTCTCTGTGCTCTCCCACTCTCCAGCCCCTTATATACAGTATGTTCCAGAACCTTAACACTACATTTGTGTAATTTAGTGATTTCCGCTCCACACTTTGCAATTAAGTACTAACCCAAACCAACGGTCATTAGGAGGACTGTCCAATGAGGACATTCGTTTTACAAGAACAGGCATTATAATGGGCATACATTTAAATATCCCCCCAGTGTTCTTACTTTGTGCTGTCTGTCGAGGAGGAGGAAGACCAGCCACGTTAGGTGGTGTCCTCATACCATTTCCATTTACAAAGTGGTCTTCAGATGGTTTGTTGGTGAAGGAGCTATTGATCTGGTTGCACAGGTCAGTAATTCCATCTGGCTCAGGAGGTCCTGTGGGATCCATTTCTGGAACTGAAAGAAAAAAATAATTTAAATAGGTAAAAATAACTGAATTGTTTGCTTTCAGGAGATCTTCATAAATGCAACAAGACAATGAACATGCTCTGGATCAACAGCATTTGTGAAAGACTAAAATTGACAGATGGCTGCAAAGGACTGCTCAAGGGTACAGGTCTGGAAAGTTCAGACAACAGTTCATACAGATGAAAAGCAATGTGATGACCACTGTTCCACCTTCTAAAATACATTTTCCAGGCAGATACTTTGAAGGAAAATGCTTTATGCGATTGCAGAAGGTGACCAAATTCTTTGGCATGTTTTATGTGATCTCAGATGACGGGAAGGATTGATGGATCCAATTTAAAACTCCTTCCCAAGCATCTTGGGTGAGATCATGCCATCAAAGCTCCAAGACTGTCAAGGTCACCAAACAGAGCAGGGAATCTCCAAAACAAGTTAAATATTTCACAACTTTATTACTACCAACTGGTACTGGATGTCAAGATAGCAAAAAAAATGTTTTTAGCCAAAGTTTTTACATGTAAAAGTTGAAACTGGCCAAAATGTTCCATTAAACTCTAAGAAATAAAATGATGTGTGATTTCAGAACTAGCCTAAACAGCCTCTCCCTTCACCAACAGCAAAATACTTTTTCCCCATTGCCCATGTCTCACCTTGGCCCTTGTCCTGGAAATTGGTTTTGCGTTGTAAGGTGGATGGGAGCTCATTAAGCCGCAGTGACAGCTGACGTTTGAAGGGTGAATTTTTCTGGCTAAGAGCAGGGAAACCCCTGAAAGATCCTTGTCTCACAAGCTGTTCTATGGGGGCATGACGACGAGGTATGGCATGTTGGCTGCCCATCTCGGCCTTGTCAGGTGGGACAGATGACCCCTGTAGGGGAGAGGAGTTTTCAGGCTGGGCTGGTATTCCAGTACTGGGCGAGGCTGTCAGGGAAGATGCATTTGATGATTGGCTTTGATTTCCTTCACTTGTGATACCTAAGATACAAAAATAACATCATATGAACTTGGGTTTTGGGTCACGTTTACAATATTTGTAAAAACAAACTTTTATCCCTACAGTTATCTCCTTACCCCATTGTAGATAAGGTCATCCCTCCATAACCCCCTAGATAAAGCAATTACTTACTCCCTTGTACTGGGGTCGGGGACCCACTGCAAGGGTAAAAGTTTTTTCGCCAAGTGAAGTTATTAATGTACTCTGGGTACTGTCAATCTTAACTTACCTGTTTTACTATTGGTTTGCAAGATTTTCTATCATGGTGAGGTACAGGTAGAGTCAGGAGCCAATTGCTTCTGCATATTAGTGCAACCCTGGTTTGTTTGGATGACATACAAAGCTGGCCTGTTACTAAACTTTCCAAATATATCCTCAGTTTCCTTTAAATTAATGTTAAACTGTAGTTTGCAATCTGATTTTATGGAATGTTCACACTTCTTTTTGTTAAAAACCGCAAGCTTTTAATACAACATTTTATGCAGCCTTCTTTTTATATTCCACAGTGTACAATTAGTACTGTAGTGTTTTCAGAAAAAGGTGGTCAATGAACCAGTGCAGTAATGTAGATGACAGGTTTGTCAGATGGGGATTAAAAATAACAAAGGGAAATTTAGAGATACTTGCAGGCATGAGAAGTCAACAATATCATTTTAATGCAAAGATTTCCTTTGAATTAAAGATTAATGGTAAATACATCTGCCAACACAAAAATAACCAGGCATAGAAGGTGATCATACTAATTACCTTAAATGATCCCTCCAAATTTATCAGTCCACTGTATGTTTCATTCAAAACCACAATACCCTTAAGGATGGTCCTTTGAACCCCATATTGGATTTTTAAGATACACACGCATTCTGAATTGCTGGGCACATTACAAACCTGCATGCGGGCATATACAGATTATGCTCATGCTACATGTGCAATTATTTTTGGAGAATCTCAGTGGAACACATCCAAGCTGCATAGCACCCCCTGGTCTTGTTTTCACGCTGCATGCATTACACCTAATAGGTTTCACAACTACAAATGGCAATATAGCGGGAAAAGAACCCAGATTCACAGATCTTAACCTGTCTGTGACTCACAGGAGTATTTTCCCTGGACTTACCCCCCCCCCCCCCCCCCATGTGATGCCCCTAAAAGAAAGGTAAGGCCTGTATACAACACCAGTTGTCTACTCTTTTATTTTTCTGATCATATCAACATGCAGATTTTACGAAGGGTTACCAATGTTTATGCATTTTATCTTCATCATCATCATCATTGATTTCTAAATCATTATTATTATACAGTATCATTATCTCTTACCTTTCTTTTTATCCTGAACCTGACGCATAGTCTCTTCTCGATCACTACCAGATGCAGAAGTGACACGGAAGGAACCTTCACGGGCAAAACTGGTACGACTGGCATCAAATGATGCTGTGACTCCGCATTCTTTTTCCCGCTTTTGTTTACGTTCCAGGCAAGCAGCAAATGCACAGCCTACTGCATGGCTTAGACGTTCTCCCTGTTACAAAGGGATAGGAGGTACTCTGTCATGATAAAGTACAACATGCAAAAGAAGCCCTCTGCAAAACCTTTTATCCATTTACAATTAAAGTATAAAGTGGTACAAAGAAAGGATGTGCAACAAAGGCTAGAGAAAGTGCATGTAGACTGGAAGTGGCCGAACGAGACGACAGAAAAGCAAAGGCACTGATATTAAAACAAGGAACGGAAGTCATGGTAATTGTGTATGATACACTGTTCATTCAGGCTTGGATCTTCTTGTAATTATCAAAAGGTGATACCAGGATACGGATATAATTTAATATATATATGCTAAATCTGTTGGCTATTGAAATCTAAAAAAAAAAAGTTTGTTTTTGTGGGAGTGTAGCTTGCTTTAAAGAACTGGCTATATTTTTATATATACAATATGTTGATCGCATTTATAAGCATTTACCTCAATTTCTCAAAAAGAATGTTTGGACTGAATAAACTTTGGAAAGCTTTTTACATTTCCATAACAAAGTAGTAGACACAATAGACACAGACTAGTTCATCCTAAGTGGCACAAATAAGGTTTGACAATCTGCACCAGGATATAGATTTATTTAGTATATGAAAGTGCATTTAGCACCATTATTTAAACCTTTTGAATTGTTTGTGGGCAGCTGTTGAAAAGTTTTCTATTTTTAATGTTTAATGGAGATGTAAATCTATATGTATGTTCTAAATGAGTATGTCATACAGGGGGCACCAATGGTATTCCCTCATGGTATTATTTTTCGGGTCTTTTTAATATTCTAGATTTGGAATATGATATTTAAATGATCCTAAATCCTAGGAAATAGTGTACCATTACAGTAGAATTAGAGGAAATCATAGATTCCTATTATACCTATTCTTTATTTTGTGATCATTCTAAATTTTCCAGAAAAGTCGAATACTCTCAATATAATATAAAAACTTTGCATCCCTTTTTATGTTCGAACATTCATATTTTACTCACAGAATCTTTAAGGGCCATAAAGCAGTGACAGATCCAACGTCTGGTGGTGCCATCCCGGCAGATATAGGAAAATGCCTTGTCAAAATTGCGGTCAGGAGCGCAGAATGAAACTTTCTCTATAGTCTGATCCACAATAAGGTCCTTAGAAAAAAAAGGGGAAATGAGTGGAGGAGAAATAGAAAGAAATGACAAAACAATATAAAAAAAGGAACTCATTTAGGCATATTTAATCTATTGCAGTACTTTAAGAAGTGTTGTGCAGCACTACAGCACACCACATTGGATCAGAAAAGGTATATAATCCTCTTTTCTCACTCTGCTGTATACAATATTCAGATGCCATTCACAATCAACAGCTGCACACACAATATATATATATATATATATACACATACATACACACACACACATACACACATGCATTATGCATATACATACATACACACACATATCATAAGATATGAAATTGCACACTGTCACAGTTACTGGCAGAATAATAGACATAATCGTGTTTGCTTTAACTTACCTTTGTCTTATCATCCACCACTCGCAAGCCATCAGCAGAGACCCATAGAATAGCTTTCACAGATTTCTTCCCAAGCTAGACAAGGAAAAATAATGTGATCCAAAATGTCAGAAATAGAGAAATAAAAGTGTTCTAAAGATCCAAAGAAAAGGGTTCACATTTTGCTAATTTCAATATTGGAACACAGAATGCTGTGCTTAAATAAGCACTCCGGAGACTGCAGAGAGATAAGCACCACAAAGACTCCCTTGAAAACATGCAAAACTTTTAGGGGCCATTTAGATAAGTGCACTGCAATATTGTGAGCTATGCTGTGCATTTGGGTACGTTGCATTAACGGCTGACTATGTTCCCTGATGTAATAAAAAAAAAAGAGAAAGAAGCAAAGTACAACACAATGCACTACCGGTGCAAAACAAATACCACCACAACACAAGCTATGTCCATCACTTTGCATTACCAAAATGCAAGGATTTAAATGGGCTGAACATTTCTCATCTGTCGAAATGGTTACCGCCCTGTATTACATACATACATATATTATATACAAGGTTTATATGTATATGAAGGTTTCTGAAGTTTCATATGTTGAAATTTACTGAAAGATGTTTAGGATAAGACAGCACAAAAGGTAAAAACCTTTATATAAAAAAACTGAAAACCTAAAGGACTCTGTTAACTTCCTACTATAAAGGTCTCTATACTGACATGATTTAGCACGAATTCTTTGTCTAGCCTGATAATGTGTACATAAAGTAATTACATATAAAATGTATTCCACATAAATCTAGGAAATATTCATTTCACAGGTTCAGATCAACCAAGAACTGTCAAATCATATTGATCAGACTATTTATCAACCTTGAATGAAAAGCACCGGCATTAATACCAATCACATTCTGAGTTATCCTTCAAACAAGTTTTTCATATTTCAATCATTTCATACAAATTAAGCACCGTGTTGCAAAGAAACAGGTAAGGTCAATTATAATCGTTTTAAATGGTTTAAGCATGCAGTGAATAATCAGATCCAAACAATGTTAGACAAAAGGTTTGTGATTTATCATTAATTATTGACAAGTGCTGGATGGATTTACTAAACATATGACCCTCTGCACTATAGCATTTCAAACATAGGTTGGCTCATACTATATTGTTTATTCAAGATCAACCAAATGTTCAGTTTTATTCTCCTAAATACATTCTGGGTGTATCAAAACAAAAGGTTTTTACAATTTGTCCACTGTCATCATCCAGCAAAGAATGACCCTTGTGGAAGCAGTAGTCTCTCTCCGGAGGTCTAATATACCCAACTGCTGAGTCAGAGCTCCCCAATTATCTGAGAGCAGAAGGTTTCATGATTACACAGCTATAGGTTTCACTCTGCAAGGGGGAATGTCAGACCTCTGCAGAGAGATCTTTACTTTTATGCAGGGAGCTAGGGTCCTTCTATACAGCATGCTTTTAGGACTTTGTGTCTAGTGTGTGTGTGTATATATATATATATATATATATAATACACACACACACACACACACAATAAATTAATATATACATAAATAAAAAAGAACCTATTTTCTCCTTATCCCTGTATTGGTTTAGGAACAAGCAGGATTTATACCTTTTAAAGGTTACATATGTTCCCATATCCAACAGTGAGCAGTACAAATTAAAAAAGCCGACACAGACAATAGCGCTTAATATGCTGAAAAAAAGCTTATATTTGGAAGAAAGTATTATAAATAATTCTTCTTTTTTTACAACAGGGAATCGCATTTGAAACCAAAAAAACAAAGGAAGCAATCCCAGCAGCCAATTAGATTTTTACAGTATATTTCTAAAAGTTTATCTCCGATTGGTTGTTGTGCGGTACTGCTTAACGAGGGAACATGATATTATGTTAAGCCGGCAGTGTTTCTCTCTCTTTCATGTATATTTTTGGGCAATTTCCTAATTCCTCACACACAGGCAAGCCTTTCATCTTATCTTCAGAGAACCCATAGCTGCAGATTTCCTGGCCTTCTAATTCCCTCTGTGCAGCCACCACTTCTTATGCAAATATATTTATTGGTGTCACTTTGGGTTCTTCAAAGGAACTGCCACTGACATGCAAAGTATGTTAGGGGAGACGCAAGGTTTCAGAATCTTTCTTCACTGCTGGACTTTGTCACTCAGTCCGATTTACCCTTGTTAATCCCTTGTTTTCCATTAAATTTTTAATCCCACTCAGCAGTCACACCGCAAATTTACTTTTCTTACCAGTTTGAGCTTCTTGACAGCATCCTCGCATACATGCATGCCTCGTGACTCTTCCACCTCCACATGCCCCAGGTACTGTACAAAGAAAGGGACACATCACATGAAGCTGCAGAACATACAAGATGAGCCAAAAGAATTCCATGTAACACAGCAGTGTGGCAGTAATAACTGACAGACACTAGAGGGCGGTATAGACCACAATGACAGCAAGCCAAAACTATTTAACTAGAGTTACATTCCCATGTCTGGTGCTCTGTACATAATATTTTATTCATGAGTTACATAGCCCCAACATCTTCCTTGGTAAGTGATACAGATGAGGCTGAGCTATACAAATAAATAAAATATTGAAATGCCAAGCAGATACAACTCTATAGCAAAAACAAAAGCAAAAATACCAAAGTGTAATTGAAGTTAAGTAAGCCACACACTATATTTCCAATCTAATAGATAATCAATTAAGGCTTGTTCAGGCAAACGGTGGGAACGTTAGTTCCCAGTGGTTGGCACCTTGCCAGTCACTTGGCCGCCCCCGCTGCTGCGCTGGTTCCTAATTAACCGATGTTTCAACAGGAACTGCTCACCGCCATCTCCATTCATTGGCTGCGGGAGAGACTCTACAACGTAGGATCTCAAGGTTTGCAGGTGTGTGGAAGTTGGAATGGTACTGCAGCCTCACCACCCCATTTAGTTTTTTTTTGCCTATTTTCACAAACCAGACCTAGGTGAAAATGATCAAAAATCATGATCAATATTTGAGCTGAAAGTCAGTTAAAAAGTGTTTGGGCATGGCATTTTTTTCTTGTGGTTGATTAATCTTTAAATCACTAATATGATCACCATTTCCATGAGAAATAAAGATACAATCGATTGCAATTCAAATCAGTTTGATTACAAATCAGCTGATTGAATGGATCAATTTAAATTGCAATTACAATTTTTTCCTCCATGTAAAAAAAACATGGAAATAAAAAAAAATAAAAAAAAACAGGTTATCCGATATTCCCTTAAACCTTCCCTGCCATTGAAACACATGGCATATTCCCCTGGGAGAATGTCTGATTCCCTGTTTTAAAAACAGAGCCCATGCTTGCTATTGGATCACTACATGTGACCCTATATTATTTGCATCAAACTTCTAATCCCCAAAACATGTGTTGTTACCCTAGGGACACTCCTAAGCCCTAATTACCATCCACACGTACATATATATATCCTAACAAGACTGTAAGCCTTTAGTCTTGTTAGGATATATAAGTGTGTGTGTGTAGATGGGGTAACAACACATGATTGAACATTTTTAATATTATAGAAATATTTGTATATTTCTTCACCTGTACCTGCAGGCCAACTCAATACGGTTTCCTCCTGGTGGGACTCATCAGTACAGGACATTATTAATTTTATCTTATAATACAGCACCAACATATAATGCAGCGCTGTGCATGAACTGGGGGCCACTATGTACAGGTGTGATACTCTGAAGTCTAAACCACATCCCGGATGACTTTCCTGAATAGAGACACTGTAGGAGTCTAACATGGCAGAAAGATCCCAAGGCAAGAAGATGGCGGAGCACACAATATCACTCACCCTGACTGGAAAACTGCATTTCCCTCTCCTCACGGCCTCCTCATCTGCCCCCCACTGGTGCGGACGACTGGCCTCCGGTACATACGTTGGTTTTTTCCTCCTCAGGCTCTGCCGCAACTTGTTCATCTCAGGAGCTGCCAGGCTGTAGATGCAAAAAAGAGACGTTTTAGAGAAACTACATCTTGTACTCAGAATTTAAAATTCATTCAGTCTGATCCTGGGTAGTTGAGCAAATCCTATAATAGGGGATATATGTTATTATAAGTTTATAAATTAACATATTACATAGACCTTCACAGAGTTCATTGTCATGCTACTAAGAGGCACATAGCGGTGAGCGGATATCACCATCTGCTCTCTCCCATTTTCCACTTTGCTGGGCATACTGCTGCCACCCTATTAACATAGATCAGGGCAGGGTGTACGGTTCACAGTGCCTGAATGATGCAGCAACCTGACAGTGCATGACATGGTACTCTAAATATAAGCACTGGATGAGCAGCAATAAAAAAAACCTTGATTGGATAAAACACTTCCCATTTACTGTATGTATTCCCACAGCTGGAATCGAGCTTTAGGGAGTTTAACTTACAGTTTTGCAAAATGTTAAATGGAAGACTGGATTAGGCTTCCGGACCAGGTAATAGCGAAGTTTTAGGGGATACATTAAAGTGCCCTTGTCATTATTGAAGTATAGGGGATGCCATTGCTGGCTTTCAAAAATATGCTTGTTGTCTGGTCATTGATGTCTGACATTTTGTTAGCATTGTCATAATAAAGTCACAGACTAAACACAAACATTCTGTCTTGGTGTCACCTTTGATTCTGCCCTCTCATTCACCCACCATATTCAGAACATTTCCAGTTCTTGTCACTTTCACCTACGCGACATCTCCAAAATCCGCCCCTACCTGTCCTCCGAGACCACCAAACTCCTTGTACATGCTCTTATCATCTCTCGTCTGGACTACTGTAACATCCTTCTCGCTGATATTCCTCTAACCCCACTCTCCCCTCTACAATCTATAATGAATGCTGCAGCCAGACTCAATCATCCTTCCCTTCGCTCCTCTTCTGCTGCATCTCTTTGTAGTTCTCTTTATTGGCTTCCATTTCACCTTAGAATCAAATTCAAGCTCCTGTGCTTTGCCTTCAAATCCCTCCACAGTTCTTGTCCCACTTACCTTTCTGACCTGGTAAAAAAATACTCCCCCTGCCGCTCTCTCCGCTCCTCCAATGACCTACTAATGACTTCCTCAGCTTTTCTAGAGCTTCCCGACTCTCTGGAGTGGTCATCCTCGTCCTATTCAGCTTGCTCCTGCTTTCTGCTCCTTTAAAAGAGCCCTTAAAACCCATCTTTTTAAACTTGTCTACCTGTCTTCCTCCGTCTCTTTAAACCCTCACAATTCACCCACCATTCCATATCTCCTCTTCTATTTTGTGCTACTTCCCCCACCTCCTGGATTGTAAGCTCCTCTGGGTAGGGTCCTCTCCTCCTCCTGTGTCACTGTCTTTACTATGTCTGTCATTTGCAAACCCTATTTAATGTACAGTGCTGTGTATTATGTTGGGGCTATATAAATCCTGTTTATTTTGATAAATGTAAGCCAAAATTTCTCATCCTCATACCTGCTCTAAAATAGTGAACCAGAAAGCAAATGTGTGAGTATGAAAGCCAGGCAAGTAATAAATAGACGTGGTCAGCAAAGGCCTCCATGGTTTTATTATAATGGGTTGCCATTATAATAAGGTTTTAGGGTAAAAGTAAAGTTAAATGTAAGGGCAGCCTAAGAGGTATGTTAAACTTTTATTTTTCACTTGTTTTCAGTGGCTTATTTGCCATACTGCTAGTATACCCAATTGCATATCAGCCGGTTTATGGATGTAAATATTAATTCTGTTTTGCAGCTCAATAAAGTTTTCACAAAGAGAAGGAATACGGCGACACCTTAAATAGTTGTGAGATTGGACAGACTTTGTCCAGGAAGAATGTGTTAATAATTCCCAGAATTCCAGGCTCCCCCCCACCCTTCCAAACATATGTGGTTAGATTGAAAACATATGGTTGGCATTTTCCGGAAACAGAAAGGATCCAAAAAGGAAAGAGGATGAATAAAACAAGGAAAACCAAAAAAAATAAACAAACACTAGCCCTTCCCAGGGTAGAGGGCGATCTGCATGACAGTGATTACACAGAATACAGTGTCAGAAAGCGATAGACTGTGCTAATCTGCCAAGGAAAGGAGGGAAAGAACAGCCGTAAGGCCTTATATGCAGCCATTAAATGAGCAGCCCGAGTCTGTGACCTGACTGATTGAATTAACCCGCAATGAAATGTAATAAACACGCATTCTCTGAGATTTAACAGAGCAGGAGAGGAGCCAGCGTACGTCTAAGATATTGCCATTTTTCTATTAGATTATGTTTAAGATGTATGAAAGAAATCAGCAAACTTTTGGGGTCACGGTTCCCAAATTGGGTATAGTATATCCTCCCACTGCTGTAGATTGACATTTGGTTCTCTGTCAAAAAGAATGAAACAAAGATCCAACAAAAGGACTTAGCCAGAAAGATCTCACCACAATGTAAACTTTAAAGCTCAACTAAATGCAAAATGCCTTTTAAAGTGATTTTAACAAACTTATACCCCTTAAGTATTTGTGGTTGACTGTAGCTGTGCACCTATCCATACAGCCAGGACCGCTCATGTCCTTTAGTTTCAGGTTAACAGACTGAGGTCCTACAAGTTCTTCCCACCAACCTTCTGCAATTACAAGTCTTTCCTCTGCGTTTAGAGACATGGTTTCCATTGGAATAATACATGGATGCTTGGAAACAAAGTTTGGCATCTCTTGTTCTTCTTACTTTTGGTGTCATGTGATCAAACCTGATTGACCTATCCATTAGCGGAATTCAGAGATGAGAGGAAAAAGCTGCAACGCAGGGTACAAGAAGATTTGGCCCATAAACCACTTTGCTGCTACATACTGGTTGCATTTATTTATCAACACAATTGCCTTCATTTTGGGATTGTTTTAATATTTTATTTAGAAAGCCAATCTGAGAGAAAGTGGAAGGTGGGAAAATATATATAATACTGATAAAGGAAGACATCCCTAGAACCTTGTAGATTTTCTTGCTCATTTCTATCAGTGAATGATTACTGGGGACATGCATGAAGGGAAGCCTTCTTTAACATAACTAGCTCTGTGTAATACAAATGGAAAGGGTTAGTAAAGAAATAACTTGAATAACCCTTTCTTAGGATTTAATTTTTTTTTTAGTTTTTTACATCCTTTCTTCTTATAAATGATTTAGCTATAGCCCCTTCACAATAATTACAATGAGAGAGAGGGTTAACATGCGGTCGGTATTCGTTGCCTGGCTTACGCTACCATAGGTTTTTCTTGCATGTCATGCTTGGGCCAAAGTTTGTTTTAACTTGTTTTAATAATGCTGTGGCTGACTTCCATCTACAAAAGGGAACTGTGAGTGCCTGGGAGACAATAGCCATTAAAGGTTAATGTGTATTCTGGAATAATTACCTACTGGGAACACACATTTCTCCATGCAGTCTTCTCTTTGTGGAAAAAACACATTTGTCAATTAAATTCTGACTTCAGCTTAAAAATGATGAAAATGGTAGAAATTAATTATTTTATTTAACCCTATTCTAGCCACCAATATGAGGTAGATGAAGAAGAAAAAAAGAGAGGGTGAGGGGAAAGGCAGGGGATGGAGAATATTGGTACAATCCACCACACTGTGTGGGGAAGAGGTTATACCCTTGTTCAGTCTGGAGTCACATGCCATTGACAGGAGAGAGATTTCCCAGGATACCAGAGACTTTTAGAAACTTCAGTCTGCTCTATAAACATTTCCAGAACTGCATTATATAATCGGCACAGACTCTTGGCCCTGTAAGGAGATCAGGTTCACTATTTTATAATTGCTGTTTTTATGTCACTCTACAAAGGTAGAAAGCAAGCTCCAAGTCTTATCGCTTTGCTTCTTACCTACTCTAAAAAAAAAATTAAAGACAAATGGCAAAAAAAATCATGACCTTGATCATCGTGTGCCCACTATACAAAGCGTAATCCAGATCACAGGGGAAACACAAATATCAAATATTACAAACTATTAGATATGGACCCTTCTGTTTGCAGTAAGGATTGAAAATACAGGTAGCCCCGGGTTACACACGAGATAGGGACTGAAGGTTTGTTCTTAAGTTGAATTTGTATGTAAGTTGGAACAGGTACATTATTTTAATAAATGCAATTGGGACAGATGTTTGTCTCAGCATATTATTAGGCAGCGTGGTGTCAGTTACTGTATAAAATCATCACTGTGAGTTGATCTCAAACAAAGGAAAAAACAACTGCATAGTTTGTCTTGGTCATTAAATAGTTACAAGATGTTGCAGAAGAGCTCAGTCCTTAAGATCATCCACAATCTGTGTTTAGCAAAAAATTTCTTCTGCAAGTCATGCAAACCGATCCCTTCCCCTTCAAGCCTCCATTCTGCACAGAGGGAGCAGGGAAGCTCCGTTCATATCTAGGAGTCGTTTGTATGTCAGATATCCTTAAGCCGGGCACTACCTGTATTAGGAAATTCACCATCAACCTACATAATCCTTAGCAGCCCCCTCCCACACACACACACAATATATAGCAGTCCTTGTGACCCAGGACATACCATGCCAGCTTGGTGAGATGTCAAACAGGAGTCTATCTACATAAAAACCTGGCCTGCAGACTGCTATTTCAATGGGTCATATGGCAAGGAACAGGATGGGGAGATTGCATTATGTGTTAGCAATGAGGCAAATCACAAGCACATACACTCACTCAATACTTTTCAACTCCTGAATCCCAAAGTTCTAAACATTGCACTCATTTAGGATTTCACACATCTCTAACAGGCACATGGTTTGGGCAAATGAACAGATGACCAAGGAAAGATTGTGCATATCAGACTGGGAAACAAGATGTGTGCAAACTCGAGGGACAAGACGATAATGAAAGCCGAACATGAAAAGAAGCAGAAATCAGTCAGAATCTAGACTGGAACCTAGCAGTGACATGGTCTAGAAACGTACTGCAAACCCATTAAACTGTAAGGACAGAAAAATAAGTCTCACGTATTTAAATTGTGGATGTGACTTTAAATCCAGACGGGTCTATTCTTTTCCTGCGTATACAGATTTCATTTCAGAACCACTATAGAAGAAGCTCTGCTCTATAACATCACACAAATATTTATCAGACTGAATCCAATGCTGTGTGTGGTCTCTGTTTAAAGGGGGCTTCACAGTAAGAGACCCCTGCTGCTCCTGAAAAAAGGGGGAGATGGGAACATGCAGACAGACAAGTCAGATGGAGTTTTTTTTTTTTTTTTAATGGTTTTGTCTAACGAGCAGCTAATTAGCAGTGGATTGGCAAGAGAGAAAGGACAGTCTGTTGGCATTTGCTTTGTAGGATGAAATTCTATAGGACATATTGTAGAGACACAGATAGAGAATCCATCAGTTCCCTGATGCTGGCACAGACCCCTAAACACATCGTCCATACAGCCCTGGAAGCCCCTGCCAATTGCTTCTGTGTAGTCACTATAACAAGACATTTCCCCAATTGTACCACACTGGCACCATATACAAAGAGAACATGCTTAACACAAACACCAATAACTACAAAGATTCACTCACACAGTGCTAATATTCAGCTGGTTTTAAATGATCAATGCAAATGGATTTAAAAGACTTCAGACAAACGAGACATGACTCCAGACAGAACATTGACATTAAATGCATGCAGCTTAATTAACCTTTTTTCTTTCTGTAGGTGGGTGAGGAAAAAAACAACATGTACAGAAATTTCAAGAGAAAGGATATAAGGCAAGCTTGTGGTCAAACCTATTGGAGCAAATCTGCAGTCTATGTCTATTAGTGACTGGTTCTCTTTAACGGTTAGCAATATAAAACTATATGCAGGTGCACTTTACCCCTGCTAAGTGGTGTATTGGTTGGCCAGTCCCTAAAATAAAGCTGCGTACACACTTCCAATTTTTATCGTTCAAAATGAACGACGAACGAACGACGAACGATCGATTGGGCAAAAATCGTTCGTAAAAAAAGTAACCAACGACGCCGACGAACGAGGAAAGTCGTTGGAAATGAACGACCGGACCGGCGGATCGGATTGTACGACGATCGTTGATCATCGTTCGTGTGTACGATCGTTCATTGATCGCCCATGGTCTGAGCATGCGTGATGAACGAACGTTCGTTCACTTCCTGTCGTGCACGTCACTTCCTGTATCGCTCAAACGATCGCATCTATTGTGTGTACAATATCTGCGAACGATCGTGTCGTTATCTGTATGTACAGGATCGGTGCTATACGATCGTTCGCAGATATCGTGCAGGATCGTTCGTCGTTCGTTTACCAACGATAATAATTGGAAGTGTGTACGTAGCTTAAATCTATAAGTACAAAGAAACACAGAGGACTGGTGTCCCACCATTTTCCTTACATACTTTTTTGGCCACAGCCTGTTCAATAGGCAGTCCGGGCTGAGCAGGTATGCCAGGGTATTTTTCACACTTTCATAAGCTAGGAATTAAACGTGATTCTAATACCACATAAATGGATGAATGTCCTCCAATTTTCTCCATCATTTGTTAACATTGGGATAGTACTGAGGTTACGTCCGACATATGTAGGCACAGCTAGTACTTCTGCCAATCTTTAAATTTGCAAAAATGATGCTCTAAAATCATTGTACGTAGTTTTTGCCTCTCCTGGTAAGTGAATTTAGACAATTCTGAAATTAGTTAAGTTGTGGGTAGATGGTTCCCCCTTGCAGACTATTTGACTACCCATTTAAATGCTGTTTGAATCAATATTCATAAACTGGCATTATATCCATCTCCCACCTATGGTAAACTATACGGTGTTGGATTGCATAATAATGTTGTTTTTTTTAATAAACAAAAAATTAATGAGTAGGAGAAAGAAAGAGGTTTGAGGCTCCTACTCATCAGTTTTTGGTTTATTACAAATATTACTAGAGGTTGCTCAAACTTTATGTTAATGTAGGAAAGAACCAACCCCTACTAAAACTTAGTTTTTTTTAATAGCCATGTTTTACAATATGGAAATTCTTTTAAAAAAATTGTAAAGTTTTATCATTTAATAAGAAGCTGTAATGTTTACCAAGTTTACCAAGCTTTAGTTGATAAGATCCTCCGGGTAAATGGTGAAACCCAAGTCCTTTGCATTTTACTTTAAAAATGATCAGGTTTTCAAATATATTCCACCAATTTCCAGAAATAGCAATTGTGACTTTCCAGAAGTATAAATATGTGATAACATTCACTAAACCTTGTTCAGTGATCTTATCACAGTGCCAAGTCACCAGATGTCTTTGTCCCATATTTGCAATGAAGCTGTGTGAGTCATCCATAATACACAAAACCTTCCCAGCTCATCATTTCCGTGGTGGTTGTCCGGAAAAAATGCTGACTGCACCGTTTGATTTAAAGATCTTTAGTCACAACAGGGCTTTCTTTTCATTAAAAGTCATGAATAAATGCCATGAACCACAGGATACAACTATGGAACAATATTAATAAAGATAATAATAATACAATTGCTTTAGATACATGTTAACAAAGTTGGTACCTAGAACTTTACATCACTAGTAATCAAATTTGACATAAGAAGTTAATTCCCTAGCACATGCCTCTCCCATGTCGCACAACATATTCCTCTCCTCTTTTGGGAGTGTTCAATTACCCTCAATGCTGGCCCAGCTGTAAGTTACCCCTCGCCTCCCCACATGCAGAGTAAGATAGAAAGGTATACTATAGTTCAGCCTTTTTAATATGGGGAACCCCTGCTGTAAATATATATATCCATAGCTCACAGTATATCATTGCAGTGGTCTGTGTGAAGAATATGTCTTGCATTACTGGTAAGAACAAAAAAAGTGTCAGAGTGTCACTCTTACAGATAGCCAAAAAGATTATTGGTGTCAGTTAAACCCACCTATGAGTCACAAATTTTCCATTGCTCAAAGAACCCCTAGAAGACTCTGCGGGGACCCTGGTTGAGAAACACTGACTTGGGAGACAACTTTGAGTATGATGTGGTTGATAAAATTACATTGAACAACCCTTTAATCAATGATCGTGACACAGATTGTTACACTTACTGTGCGGGTGGGAGCGGCAGGGTCGTCCGATGTGGGCATCCAACAGCCAAACGTCTCTGCCCTACTCCTCCTCCAATCACGCAGAGAAAGGACAGCGCAATGGTTAGAGAGTTCCCAAAATAGAGAGGATGTCAGAAAAGATGACCTAGAACAAAAATAAAAGTGTTATTATGCAGAATAATCCAAGATAAGCAATGCATTTCCAGTAGGCTGTGTCTTTGTACCCATATGGTTCACCTCCATTTCTACATCATCTAGAAGGGCATAACATCAAAGATCCACCAAATCAAATTTAAATTAGAATCAAATTTAAGCTCCTGTGCTTTGCCTTCAAATCCCTCCACAGTTATTGTCCCACTTACATTTCTGACATGGTTAAAAAATACTCCCCCTGCCGCTCTCTCCGCTCCTCCAATGACCTACTAATGACTTCCTCACTCATAACCTCATCACACGCACGGTTACAAGACTTCTCTAGAGCTGCTCCAACTCTCTGGAATGGTCTTCCTCATCCTATTCGGCTTGCTCCTACTTTCTGCTCATTTAAAAGAGCGCTCAAAACCCATTTTTTCAAACTTGCCTACCCATCTTCTTCTGCCAATTGAAACCACCACTACTTCCCACCACTACATATCTCCCATCCTATTGTGTGTGAAATTCCCCCACCTACTAGATTGTAAGCTCTTCGGGGCAGGGGCCTCTCCTCCTGTATCACTGTCTGTATTAGTCTGTCATTTGCAATCCCTATTTAATGTACAGCGCTGCGTAATATGTTGGCGCTATATAAATCCTGTTTATTATTATTAATAATAATAATAATAATAATAATAATAACATCAAAGATAACCAGGGTAACATCTAAGGCAATTGTCCCTTTTTTTTCAGGAGGTTCCTTCAATGGGATATATAACAAAATACTAATAAAAAGCAAACAAAGTATCTGTAGTACCCAGCAAAATTTTTTTCCAAAATACAAAAGATTACCAAGATTACCAATCTTCAGTGCAGGAGGCTCAAACTACTGACTTCCCTGTAAACTAAATTTTGGATTAGTACCAAACCACCATGCAACTCTCTCTACCTTCAAATGACCACTGACATAATAAAAACCCAAAAAGGATTTAAAAAATAGTCACTCCAGGCCCAGGTTTTTACAGAACCAAGTCCCCAGCACCCAGTAATGGGTAAAGCATGGGACCATGATATCTTGACTTAACCGTAACAAAAAAAAGATGCGCTTAAAGTTTATTAGGAAAACGGAAAGATACCTTTGCTTTCTTTATTAATAAAAGTACTACTAAATCTAAAAACATTTTTTTCATAACTTGGATAGAGAAGGGAATGGTAAAAATCAGACTCTGTTGAAGGATATTTTCCTTAACTTCTGCTCTGGACACACTAGAAAGGAAGGGGTGATTACTTAAAATAAAGGGATATCCTCTTAGACAACTGTTTCTGAAACAAGTACCCCATTGAGATATTTACCTCTAATCCTCTTTTTAATTTTTACTTTTTTCTAAATTAGGTACAATGGTTGAGTGACAATGTAAATTGAGTGACAATGGTTAGCTAAAAGGAAAAGGGATGGCAAATGTTTTCATTTTCAAAAAAACTTGAAATGGTGTTTATTTTTTCCATACTTCATCAAAAACCAAAAAAGCCTAAAAAATTTCCAAATGTTTTGGAAGATAAAATATGGAAGGGTTCGAATTTTTGAAAACCAGTTAGTTGATAAAGCGTATCACTTGTGCAAGTGTATGTAGACCTTTACAATGCATTTCTATTGTTTGTACCCTTCTAAATATACACTAAAAGTCCAATGTGAACAAATAGTAAGCAAGGAAACTTCCTGTAGTATACAGACAACACAGAGCCTCTACTGTGCTGAAATCCCAAGGAGACTGATCAGCCTGTCCATAGTACTGCTGCACATTACAGAATATGTTTCTGTATGTTAAAAAGGGGAAGGGGGAGGTATTTTAAGTCCAAATCAGGAGTACGTAACTAAGGGGGACAATGCTGTTCTTCCATAGTTACACTACAGCACTACCTCAACCCCTGGATTGTTCCTTCCAGCACTGGATTTACAGGTGCAAGTACAGAAGAGTAGAGAACGTCTATACCCACTTCCTGCTTTTTACCAAGTCCACCTTTAACTAAGGACTTAAACAGCATCCTTAGAGATTGGACATGAGCCAGGGAGAGGACAGGCAGAGGATGCAGCAGTGACTGCATGAATCTATAGACTGCAGAAACAGGTAAGTATCGGTCAGCCCAATGGTCCATCACTGAGGTCTGCACTAGGGGACTGTCACTGACACGATGCCTTCAGGACTATGCCAAACACGTGTAGTAGATTCTGTGCAATGGATCAGAGGCCACTAAACTGTACCCCAATAATCTGCATGTCCCATTATCCCTTCACATCGTTCGTACCTCTGTACAAATATCTAAAGTTGGAAGGCAGCGCTCACCTGAGAAATTATTTTAAGCCAGATGGGAAGAAGTTTTAGGCGGGTGACAGCCCCTGTATTATGACCCAACTCATCCGTAACTACCCGAAAACAGCCGAGTGGTTACTGAAAAGTGCCGGGTGGTGCTCCCGTCTAAAAGGGGCTGGGGAGAACACTCGAAGGTATGAAAGAGAGAGGGAAACAATTGGAAAAACAACAGCTGAAACATCTAGGGACTAAATACTACTTCCCTATATATTGCTCTCGGTTTTATACACTTCAAATGCCAAACTTTCTGCATTGCTGGCTGGAATACACAGTACAACACTCTACCATTGTGAAACATCTTGTCAGAATAAGTATGACAATTATATTTGAGCAGAGAATATCATACAAATATTACAGGTTTATGATCCACGTTGTATCGCACAAGGACATATATTCATGCTATAGTGTATCTGGTATAGTATATAACACTATTGAGGCACTTAGGAATCACAACACAAACATACCATGCCAGTCTTGAAATCACAGTGACATGCATGAAAAAGCTCTATTTCTACAGGCAGAAGGCATGCATTTTAGATGAAGAATCCACACGGATCCATATTATGCTAAAGCTCATACCAGAGACCATTGCAGAAGCTGCTTGGCCTCCTGCTTACAGTATTGTTGGGATTAGCCATGGTTCTAAAATACTCTTTTTTTTTAAAAAGGGGGAATTAAAACCTCCTAAGTCTGGCAGGGGGTGTAATGTTGTAGACAGGCGATGCAATCGTTTTATCCACCATGAACAGCACCTGCAGCGGTGGCAACCCTCACCTCCCCCAAACCTTCTCCAAAAAAAGCATACTAAGTCTATATACACTCAAATTATTCAACCACGTCCCTATCTTCACATCCTTCTTTTGTTGTTTAACAAATAGTTTGCAAACAAACAAAGTTTGCAAACTTTTGGAACCTGTCTCATCTAAACACATATCATGGCCACAAAAATGGAAGAAATGGCACTTGGGAAGACCAAGTATACAATAAACAGGAAAGTTTAACTTTGTCATACATTCTTATTAACAAAATACAACAAGGAAGGGATGCTATTTAATTGCGGCAGATTGACTACTGGAGGTGGCATGAGCAGGGATCTTAGCGGTTCATGGAAGTAAGGCAATTACACGGAAATCCTATGTTATAAGACATGATGCAATGCTGGAATACAGAAACATAATAAGATTTGTCACAATGGGTGTTAGCTTTAATTCTTTAGGCAGTAGCAAGAAAATGGAAATAAAGTTTACTTGCTGTAGGATATAATGTTACTTTATGCCCTCCCTCATAAAGTACTAAACTCATCCATCTTATATAGAGTAGAGAACACACAATGATCAGCGATCCCAGGCCTCTGCTGTCATCATGTCAGATCCTGCTTCCCACATATCCCGAAAACACTGTCTCCGTGGCAATGGTTGCCAGGCTACAGGATCCTGACGGGATTAAGAATGGTGGCAATGATGCTGCAGAGGTGAATACTCCTAAGATAGGGCTGGCAGGGGTTCCTTAGGTGTATAGTATGGTGAACACGGCAGGTGACGTCTCTAAAGACAGCAGAAAGATGCAGACAAGAATAGAAGATGGATTTCTCCGAATTCACTTTTCATGGCAGTGACGTGGCAGAATTTACAAGCTAACTGAAAGGAGGACACTTTAGGTTTAACTTAAGAATATGAAATGCATCATCACTACTATTACTCTCCAAGGTCTCCAAGAAGATCCAAGTTTTACGTTCACATACTGTAAAGAAGCTGACCTTGGATTAGTAGAGCAAAATGTATTTATAATAAAAAAAACATAAATGTGACTTGGTTACATATTTTTAAATATGATGAGCAGTATACACCAATATGGTACAGCTCATTTTGCATATTACCAGTGCCTAAACCATGTTACCAATAAAATATTGCATGGACTGAAGGCTGCAATGCCAGAGAGGCATCCAAGAGCAGCTCCTTGAACCCCCCATTCCCCCAAAATACAGCAGTAATTAATTCTGTAATGCCAGTCAGAAAGCCCTGTAGCAGAATGCACTCCCTTTGTCACCGACGTACTTGGTGTCTCACCCCTAACTGGTGGTCTGTAAACTACTTATCACAGCAGTGGTTCGGCTGTTATTATTAAACAGGGCAGGAGGAGCAAAACAGAGGAGCAAGAGGACCCCTGAGGTTTGCCACCTGCCTGGTCTATAAACATAAGGCCTGGCCTGGTGGGAATCTGATAGATAAGCCAAATAATGGGCTGACAAAAAAGATGTTTAAACTTATTTTCAAAACTTTAGGAAATTAGGAGAAAACTACAGAAAGCAAATTTAGGGCAGATCGGATGAATAGGAAACATATCATTCTAATTAAAACAGTGCTATTGATGGTTGGTATACTGCAAGTCAATCCATCCTCCAGCCATTATCAGGCAGTAGACCTTGTGTATGAGATTTGTGGGTATGAGGATATGTAAAATTAGTGAAAATCTTGGGAAAAATATGTTTGTACCCAGCTACGGTAGATCTTCTGCATGATTCTCCTAATGAAGACACATGTTCTGCTCCACAAAACAGTCATCCTAATGAGATGAATTTACAGATTAAGGGAATAAAAATGAGCAGAGTCATTTGGGAACAAAACTGTGCATGTGGTTGTGTCAAGCTTCTGTGCTTACAAATGAGGTAATTTACTTGCACTGTGAATGTTAATGAAAGTAACTCAGTTATAGGTTAGTGGTCTACTGTGCTTTCTAGATTGTGTTATCATACTGTGACCGATAATTTGTCTAGTGTACAAGAACTGGGCAGTACGGTGGCTCAGGGTTTAGCACTCCGGCCTTTGCAGCGCTAGGTCCCAGGTTTGATTCCCAGCCAGGACATTATCTGCATGGAGTTTGCAGGTTCTCCCCGTGTCTGCATGGGTTTCCTCCCAAAAACATGCAGTGAGGTTAATTGGCTTCCCCTAAAAATTGACCTTAGACTACAATAATGACATATGACTATGGTAGGGACATTAGATTGTGAGCTCCTTTGAGGGACAGTTAGTGACACCACTATGGACATTGTACAGCGCTGCATAATATGATGGCACTATATAAATACTGTGTAATATTAATATTAATAATAAAGAACTTGGAGAATGATTCCTAGTATACAGCATGGTTAGTTCTTTCTTTGTAGAAGTAGTACATCGAGTTAGGCGAATCATATTCTGAATACTTGAACATTATGGCAAATCTTGGCCAACCCCCCACTATGGTTTAATTACGGCTTTACTCTTCTCTATGCTATAAAAAAAAAGGGAGATAAAATTGAATTGTAGTTGAGCGACTTGTTTAGAGAAGCAAGTGCAATTTAGTTTTCTACCACTTCACTTTTACAGAACACCCTCTCATAAATCCACCAGCTAAAGTAGACACTGTCCGTTCCAACCTCCTCATTCACATTTTATAGCCTTACGCTTACTTTTATTTGCTCTGGCACCCTACAGAATGGCTCTGTTTTAAAAAGAAGAATGTGCATAATGTTGAAGATAGAGGAGCAAGCAGTGTCATACAGATGGCCAGTGCAAGTCACTTAATTCTGCCATGCAAATAATTAATATAAATGACCTTTCACTCACAGGGGGGTGATAGTGAGTGACGGGAGGGATAGTACAGCGTGTGCCACAGACAATACCCATCTCCCTTCCTTTTATGTCCCCTGAATAGGTCCAGCACGAGTGTCTGAATAGGACACAGATGCTGTGACAACAGTAATTCCTCCCCAAAACACCCGCCCCACTCAACAACTAAAAGCTCATTTACTTCAGCCATAGGCCTTCCAGGGACACACTAGGCCTCAAGCAGACTGAGGGTGGTTGCCTGAGAAGGCGTGACCGATGGCCCCCTTTTCCTTCCATTGTGTATCCTCGTTTTAATTAAGGCCAAGAAAAGTCATACTTGGCAACAGCTGTGCATAGACAAGGGGGGTGTTGGAGAAAGAGGGGACAAAAGATCCGGACAGCGGAGAGGGTATGGAAAGCAGCTGGGGAGTAACGTAGACACAAAAAAATCAGGACAGCTGTTTGTTAGACTTTCCTCCCCCACCAGGCCTACAGATCACCATCAGTTGGCTTGAGTCAGGCAGGGGTTCAATCTTTTATCTGCAAAGAGAACAATCCTCAGCATGCAGAAAAGAAAAAAATGTCAACAAATTATGCAGAAATTGAGAGAATATACCAACAGAATATACCAACAAGTTATTACTCCTGAAATAGCCTAAAATCTAATGTTGCTATGGGATAATCTGACAAAGGCATGCACACTTTAAAGTTGGTAAAAAAATTTGGGGCTGTGGGGGAAATTAAAGTACCTGAAAACAACCCAAGTACATGCCATACAAATGTAAAGTTTGCCTTGTAGTTTTCAAACTTAAGGTGGGCCATACACATGACAACATCAACTACATACCGCTGGTTAGAAATCAAATTAAGGATCAAAGGTTGCTTCTTGCAAATAAACAATTTACCACCCATGTCATCCGTTGATTGCCCCAATTTGATCAATCAAACTTTGCATTGACAGCTTCAATGCACAATTTAAAAAATATAGTGCAACCCAAAAATAACTACTAAAGTAATAGAAATTTTAATTACATCTCCTTGTGCTTGACAAAAACTACCAATTTCTAACTACTATGTTCCACACTTGCTTTTTTGGGATTCGATTCCAGCTTCGTCAAAAATAAATTAAATTGCAGAAAAGTTTTCATGTGATGTGTGGCTAACTTTAGGGTCGCAAAATAAGACTGCTAGACACATGCCACCACACATGCCACACTAGCCACCATGTATGAAAATTGGTCAGGATCATCAGTGGTCAACTTAAAGTAAACCCTTGTTTTGATCAAGAAGGAAAAAGCACAAGGTTCACCATAACGGAGCCCTTCTTAACAGTAACATACATAACAGGTCTCTTTTAAATTAGTCTATAGTAGTGTTTCTCAACCAGGGTTCCTGCAGATGTTGCTAGCGGTTGATTGAGCAATGAACAATTTCTGCCTCTCGGGTCATTTTATCTGACACCAATGATCTTTTTGGTGACACCAATGATCTGCAAGGGTGACATTCTTCCCAACGGCCACCACACTAATATATGGTGAGCCGTGAATATTGTAACTATTTCAGGGGTCTCCTCAGGTTAAAAAGGTTGATCTATATATTTAAATGGCAATTCCCTAATCCTATGCCACTAGGAATATCCCCACCAAATAACTACTCACTGGGTTAAATCAATTGGGAAGGTATAAAGAGCAGTTGCAATCATCCAACTCCCCTTCTCCCTTAAATTAGGTGATGCTAGCAACAACTTCCTTTGATCCTTTTCTCCTTTTCTAACCTCTGCCCATTGACTTGAGACAAAGGCGTAGCTAATCCAGCCATTTGTGTCTAAGAAAGCCCTCCACGTCCATGTTCTTTGGATTCATTACGGTCATGGCCAACCACAGGACCCTCTGATGGGATCAATGGCAGCTCCACCAATGAACCAGCTGGTAAATGTATGCTAATCAGCTATTGAATCTAAGTAATGGCTAAAGGTAACAGTGTGACTTTTTATAAATGAGAGGCACAATTTTTTAACATATTACATCAGAGCTTGAGAATTTTATAATTACATCACAGCACAATAATCAGAATGATACTAAAGCAGTAAAAATAAATACATTTAGGGTGTGTGACTTCCTAGAGAAATTTCAGCCCCTCAAACTTCCTTCCTCGATCACCATCATTCAGCATCTTTTAGGGTGTGGATCTCCCCCCCTCAGACTGCTTGGGAGACATCAGGGAGGGTCTGTGTTCTTACATCAACAAAAGGATTTCCTTCCGTGAAAAGCATGAAAAATGTGTGGAAGTCTGACCTCAGAAGAGGAACTGACAGGTCTGATGTTAACCTTTAAATATCCAAACTATCTGTACACTCTACATAAGAAAAACTGCTGAAGACTGGATGAAGTACATGGAGACCAAGGTCTTCAACTTGGCCAGTAAGAATCGGAATTGCTGCCAACATTATTACTAAAAATACATTATTATGTACTGAAGGCAACCCTAAAGACCCTATCATGATCCTGCTTTGTTGTATACTTGTATATGTTAAAAACTTTAATACAAATTTACATTTAAACAAAAGAGACCCTATCACATAATAAAAAAAAAAAAAAAAACAATACATACAGTACCTGTAAAGAAGAAACAGAATTATTGCCTATTCTGTAGCTAATGCCACTGATTGACCCGAGATCCTGAATTTTCACGAGTCAAAGTCCAAGGCGAAAGTGGCATTTACAGAAGCTTGGATCTCCTCCACAGCTTTCACTATCTCCTGCAGTAGAGATCAGGAGAGGGAACAAGTGGAAGCTGTGGCAGAGGTTGATCTAGCATGTGCCCATTGGTATTTTTTATTCACAGTAATTTTGTCATCGGTTACTGTTTATTTCTCTGGTAGGCTTAAGGTGGCCGTAGACTTCAACTGTTTATAGACAACTAGAAACAGTACCCATAATCACACCAAGTGATCAGAAGATGTTTGCCTGCCGATCAGCCTGCCGTTTAACGTACTACCAAGCTAAGCTAAATTTTAATTCTACACTTTTTGTGTATCTTGTACATTTTAGTCAATGCATTTTCCTGTTATAGTCTCATAGTGCATCATAGTTCTAATTGCACTGCTGTTCAAAGGAACAGGACCAGTGAATCATATTTTGTTGCCTCTCAGGTAAGATACGGATATTAATGTAAAATGTATTTTCCTCCCACCGACACCTAAATGTAAAGGATAATGCTTCTTCTCACCTTAAAATGCAGTGTAAGGGCTTTTTTCCCGATTGACCACAAAAGAGGACATTTCTGTTTTCCACTGACCAGCAATGTAACTACCATGCTATATCTTCCTTTGACCACCAATTTAAGCAGGATTCATTCTATCACTGACCTTCTGTGTAGGGTTTATTTCCTTCCAGTGACCCCCAATAATAGGCACATTTTCCCAAACAATGTAAGGAAGTATTCTTCTACCCAATGTTTACCAGGAGGTCTTATTCCACTCACCAACGACAGATGTATGGGGGACTCTGCAACCCATTGACCATTAACATCAGAGGCATTATCCTTCCACTGCTCCCAATGTAGAGAAATTTCCTTTATCCCTTTTACCCCAAATAAGAAGCACTCTTCCTCTCATGGACCACCAATGTAAGGGGATTTTTTTTCCCCTAACCAAAGAATATTCTACCATTCCACTCATCATTAATTTAAGGGACACCTTTTTACTGGCCACAGATCTGTGTGTGATATCGGGATTGGTAAAGGTAAGCGTATGCGACATGTATAGATCTAATTTTCAAGATATGTAATTGACTTGTCCCATAGGGAATAAAATGTAATGATAATATATATGATAGTATAATGATAGTATAATGATAGTATATATTTAAAAAAAAATGCCTAGCCTAAATTCACTATCTAATTGATATTTATAAGCAGTGTTCCCCCCAGCTCCTTTTAGCTGGGTGCACCACCTGGCACATTTCAGTTACCACCTGGCTGTTTTTGGGTAGTTTCTGAATAGTTCGGTCACAATACAGGGGCTGCCATTCGCATAAAATTTTTTACACCTGACTCAAAAATGGGTTGAGCACTGATAATTATTGACAGCTGAAAATAAAGATTGTTACAGCATTTACAAGCCTAATAATTTTAATGATTTTAGCCTCCTATGTCAGCACTCTGTCTGCAGGATCCACTGACGGCAAGATTTCTACAAACTCTATATGAACAGAGGAAGTGCCAGCATAACAAACCTGACATAAGACAATAAATGAGAAGGGTGTACCCTGAGTGAATAGGGAAGGGCAGAAGACAGATACTGGTGTATTTCCTGTACTCCAAATATAAACATAGAACACACACATAAATTACACACTGTTACTGGAACATATAATATATTCAAGGGAGACTCCTTACACATTCAAAAAAAGGGGTATTAGTGTGCGTAACCCAAGTGTGATCATCTATACAATGTGAATCATGCAACAATTATCTTCCGACTCCTCCCTACCCTTTGTATTCTCCAAGGAAATTGCTATTTTGATTCTTTGATGTGAACAGCAGGAGAAATAAGCAGGGGAATATCTCTCTGATGGGAAATGTTTAATTAAACTCAATTACAGACCTGCTGGGGAAGCCGCATAAGAAAAACGGGACAGCTAGGCTTGCTCGTGTATTTTTTAAGCTCTGGATGGGACTTTAGGTTTTAAACTAAAAGTAGCAGAAAGATCTATGATAAAGAAACAAGGTTACAAGAACCAACAGAAAACAATAACTGCTCAATTTAAAGAAACTTGTATGATTGGTGGCTATGGGTTAAAAGTCGTCTTTTAGTTGTTATTCTTAAACACCAGTAACTTATGGTAACTGTTCAGAATTCTCTCTGCTAACCAAAAGAAGCAGAAATCTGATTGGCTGTTACGGGTTAAAAACTTTGAAAAGAATTCAATATTAAATATTAAGTCAGTTGTAGGAAAATTATTTTTGTTTCCCATTATATGAAGCAGATAAGATTTTAAGTATACTGAACAAGTGTCCCCACTGGAAGATGTATGCTTTTGGCCGGTTTCAAATATTGAATTTTCACTCTCATTTGAGTGCTATTACCAATACTCCATTGGTCAAATGCAAGATAAAAACACATGAGAGTTAATAACATATATCCCTGCTCTATCCAAATAGCTAAGAAACACATTCATGTATACCAAAATACTAAATTTTCCCCAGTGATCCATAGAAACCAGAAGTCAGCTGCTCTCGCTGAAGTTGTGCTTAATTACTATAAACTGATTGGAAGGGTTGCCATAGAGCTCATCCTTGTCCTGCCACACTTGGTTATTTCATAAAGCCCTAATGACTCCTGCTGTGTAGATATTACTTCTTTGTGACTTTTGGTATCTACAGCAACGGATGAATCGGTCAGTGTCCCTTGCACATAGAACAGAATTCAGATTCTTCTGAGTATTTCCTCCCTCCCTATCTTGCAGCCGCTGATCCTTCCCAGGGTGAGTCAGGAGACCAGAGCAGTAAAATAAGAAGCAACATCTTGTAAACTGCATGCAAGTCATGCTATGCTAATGTCTACAGACAGAGCAACAAGGCACACGAGGACAAGCTAGTCTAATGCTGAAAGCAGACAGAGGATAAAGTATGATGTAGTTCCAAAGCTTGAGGCCATGTTTGCACAATGATGGATTTCACATGGTGTTTTTTTGTAAGCAGTTGCTTACTCAAACCTATTTTTCCTTAGGACAGCGGTCGGCAAACTTTTTGGACTACTAGGCTATTTCAGGAGGTCAAGAAGGCACACTAGGCCAGAAGAAACAAGGTGTCCAAGGAAAGGTTTTTTCAACCATGACTGCGAGCAGCCTTAGTCTTCTGCTCATCCGCGGTGTAGTCTCTGTACATATGCGCGTGCTTGGCATCGAAATGCCCCTTGAGATTGACCGCTTGAAAGTGCTCTTGGTGTCATTGCACTAAACACAGGGCTTTGTTGCCGCGTTGGACGAAGAATAATTCCTCAGTCTCTTCGGGGTTGAAGACACAACGTTCGAGGTCAACCTTCCGAGACTGGTAGCTGCGCGTTGCTTCTGCTCTTTAGGCATAGTAATTGGGGTTATGTGCGGGAACTCGATGATATCCCGGGTACTCGTGATATGCGACAATTCATTTAGGCCAGATCCAACAATAAATATTTAGGGGGGCGTTAGGCCGGACTGGAATACTGGCTAGGCCGTATGCGGCCTAAAGGCTGGAGTTTGCCTACCTCTGCCTTAGGGCATTTATCCCAGAATGAATAAGAGGGGACTAGGAGTACCTAAAGTTAGGCAATTGCAGCCCCTCTGGTTTGTGGAAAAAAAATCCTTATTAAAATGTAAAAAGCAAAATACAGAAAGTCAGCAGGATGATATGCACCATGCAGTGTACAGCCCACCTTTTTTGAAGCTGTTGCTGAAACAAGACTAGATGCTGGAGTCCATGGGCCTGATTTAGTAAAGCTCTCTAAGGCTGGAGAAGATACATTTTCATCAGTGAAGCTGGGTGATCCAACAAACCTGAAATGGATTTCTTCAAAGTCATTTGCTGGCAAATGTTTTGAATCATGGACCAGATCCATATCAGGTTTCCTGGATCACCCAGTTTCACTGATTAAAAGGTATCATCTCCAGCCTTGGAGAGCTTTATTAAATCAGGCCTAATGTATGCAAGTTTTATCATTAGCATCCAATGGCCAAAAAGTATCATGGTGGACCTGGAAGAGTTAGGAACAAAGACGACAGTTTTGGGGCATGGGGCGATACCAGGATTCTAGACCTGTCATTGCTGCAGGATTGCAAGAGAAAAAAAAAGCATAAATGTGTGCCATAATCAGCAAGTATGATGTGCTGAATATGGCAAAAAGCTTACCCACACCAACGAGTTGAGTTCCTCTTTAATTAAAAAATAATACCTTCCCATGTAAGACAATTGAAAAAGAACGCTACTTGAATCTCTGGAAACCCATGTTGGTTTCTCAAATAATATTTTAGGGCTTTCAAATAAATAAATAATAATAATAAATGTATAATAAAAGTACCTCCTCAATGTAATCCCATTTTCAGTTGGTGGTGGTACTTACAAAATGGTCACTTTTAGTGGTAAGCACAGACATACATATCGGTTGTGTTTTTCAAAAAGACAATTTACACCTCTTTTCAAGATTTATTTTTGAGCACAAAAATGACTATTTTACAGTTTGTTTATACACTTCCTGAACATTAATATATGTTCTGGATGATTTGGGAGGAGTACATGAACTATAAATTGTTTTTGGATAAAGCATTTAAAAAAAACCTTTATTATTTTTTTTTTGCGTGATACATTTATTTGAGTGGGTTTGTATTTGATTGAAATTGAATAAAATCTATATGCTTTCATTTATAACAGAAAAATGTGTGTATCTTTTTTTCTAGCAGGCTGCTGCTAGTTTTAAAAAATAGTGCAAGTGTAATATTCAGGGAAGGATAGAGACAGACAGGCTTTTATAGGCAATGTGATATTTGTGTTTATTAATGAACAGTTAATATGTGGTACTAATTCTAACAAAGACCATCTTTTTTCAACCAAAAAAGTACCATATTAAAATGTGAATACAAGGTGACAATAAAATTATTATGCCAACATATACTGGTTGTTGTACAAGGTTTTCTTATTACCATTTTACTGGTCAAAAAGGTGTCTCAAAGCGCCCAACGCGTTTCACTTTTTGGCTTCTTCAGGGAACAGTTGAGATCAAAAATATAAGATGACAATGTACAGTATTATGCAAGGCACAGCTGGGTCAATGTATCCCTCTCTTTTGGAGGCTGGCTGCAGACGTCTTGCCCGGTATTCACACTCACCCCCGAACCACTAATAGTTCTGGGACGTCAGAATAGCACCTCCCAAACTCATTAATCATCACCACACCTATTAACACTGTTTCATGAAAATTGGAAACCTGGAATCGCAATACATTACTCAATAATCCACATACCAGCAAAAATAGCAAATACCCTATGTATAATTGAAACCATTTGTGGAAACCTACTGTAGTTATATCCCAGAACAAGGATCACTAACATTGATTGAATACCACTCTATAATATAACCATTGTGGACATTCCAATATCTATATTATGCTCATAATATTAGGATAGTGAATGTGTTCATATTATGATATTTCATTTCAAGATATTTTTGAAAATTTATGAACACATCTTTAACTCCTACAATAACTAGAATTTTTATCCTATTTCAGCCTACTTATCCTGCAATTCTCTTGAGCACTTTCTTCTGCACATCTGCAGCCAGATCTCACAAAAATACGTCATTTTAATTTTTCCAGGGATACATTGATCCAGCTGTGCCTTGCATATTACTGTACATTGTGAGCCTATATTTTGGATCTCAATTGTCTCCTGAAAAAGCCAAAAGGCGAAACGCGTCGGGCCACCTTAAAACACCTTTTTGACTAGTAAAATAGTAATAAGAAAACTTTGTAAAACAATCAGTATATGTTGGCAGAATAATTTTATTGTCACCTTGTATTCACATTTTACTATAGTACTTTTTCTGGTTTAAAACAGTTGGTCTTTGTTAGAATTAGGACCACATAATACCGGTTCACTAATAAACACAAACATCACAAAAGCCTGTCTGTCTCTATCCCTTCCTGAATATATCTCTATTTACCAGGCTAGGCAACATATCCCAATTTATTCATACCAAAGTAGAATCCCCTCCTACAATTAGATTGGTACCAGTGTAAGTGTAATCCTCGTGTTCAGAACACAAATATCTGAGCAATAGGAGCATGCACATATCAAAATTGCACCTATCTAAAAATGTACTGCACCTTAATTACTGCCCTGTCTTGTATATGAGCCAGAGAGAAATACCAGAATTTTCTCTATGGTTTGGTAATTCATGGTTTTCATTCTGTCGCCTACTCATTATTCAAGCTGCCAAATTATATGTAAATGACAGACTCCAGAAATGTATGAATGGAAGAAGATTTAAGGGGAGAGGAGAGGAGGAACAATGAGGGAAGACACACGGCAGATGATATGCAGTCAGAGTAGACGATAGAAGGGGGGAAAACTTTTCGGAAACCCAAAAACCTTTAGATTGAGAAAAAATGCTGCTTAGGCAGACAGGGCCTACTAACATTAATGTGATTCTATATTTTGCGAAGGTAAAAAACAGAAATAAAACTTTAATTGCAATTAATCCCAAAAAAGTGATCCAATTATTGACAATTTAATTATATCATACATGGCACAGAGGAACCAAAGCAATCCATGCACATAATCTACTGAACCTGTGCCTACCAATGAAAATCAATCAACAAGAATGAAAAGTTACATTTATGATTACAAATTATTTCTTTCTTTAATCTTCTATTTATTAGAAACATTACTTTTAATCAATGAATCTTTATTTGCAAACAGAATGTATACATTGCTTGTAGATGCGCAAGAAATTGAAGCAAAAGGATAGATCAAAAATACATGACCTTCACTGGTGAAAATCAATGGATACTTTTCAAAACCAATCAAGCAGAATTCACCTGTTGCTATGTTTGCAATTGTCTTTCATAATAAATGTTCAACACATAGGAAGTTTAATTTTCAAATATTGTTGTATTGTGTTATAAACAATCTTTTTTTTCTGTACCTTGGACTGATTTGGGATGCAGCCGTCATATTCCTCTAATGGACCTGAATTATCTGTTTTGCGTCTTCTTTGATTTGACAGATTTGTTGAATCCCTAGGTCGAATGGTCTTATCAACACTGGTGGAACTCAATGTATCCAATTCTTTTTCTGCATTTTAACTTTAAGTTAACTTTAAGCAATCTTGTGGAAGATATATTCTGTTAAAGAATGATTGCTTTAGGCAAAGGTAAAAGCACTGGGTCACAGACCTGTTCCAGTACATCACTACCGCAACTATAGCTCAAGTTTGTTACGTGTAACATAAACTCTACTTGTTTGAGTTTTTTGCCTTCTTTGTTGTATCTGACCTCCTACAGAATCTTTGCAGCCGCTTTCTGACTATGTGCTTTGAACCTAGCTCCAGCTGCACAAATTTGGTCTTCCGATGGTCATACCAATGGACCATGTTTGTGTAGTGCATGTTGGCACGTCCACTTGTAGTATTCATTGGGAGCTTTGATGACAACTCCACAATTGGTAGACAGGGGGAGAGCATTCTCATCCTATCACAGAAGATGCCTTAACAAAAATCCCTATTGTAGATCATCATTTAATTTTTATTAAAAAAAAACAAACATGAGATTTTACGGATTGGGTTTACATGAATTAACTTGATAGACGAAAATATATTGAAAGTGCTTGAGAGATATTCACACTGGCTTCAGGTTTCATAAACATAATCAAAATATTAAAATGATTATTGAATGGCTGAACCAAAATGTAAGTAGATACTTACTACATTGTGCCTTTCCTACCTCCAAACAGCATCTAGTCTCCAAAACGACAGGTGCTTTTAATGTAAAAACACTGAATCATATCTTACTTTTTCACCTACTTTTGTTTTATTGTAGATTTAAATAAATGCCAAAGATTATAAATCATTCCTCTATGTGCAGGGATGCCATCAGCCAGCCCAGTGTATTCTTGGAATTAAGCAAATCCATTACCATCCTGCATTCCCCGACATTAGAATATCACGGTGAGTGCTGACCATGTAAGTAACACGTCTGGACAATCCAACAAATGTCTCCTGAAACCAGCCAAGTCACTCAATCAATATATGGAACGTATTCAGTTACTGGAACTGTGAGGGTTCCATTTTCCATCCCTCCTCCCGCTCTCTTTTAGAATAGATTTAGCCTGCGTCGCAGGTTTTCATGTCTGCCAATCAATAGAACATGGCATTGTGTTACCATTTACTACTGATTCTTTCCTTGAAGGAAAAACTATTATGTATTCACTGTTGGAACTCTCCGTGATCTTTTAGCATTCATCCGGCTGAAAACCATATGCATTATGAAGTTTACAATTTAATACGCTTAATATTCTGTATTTTTTGATAAAGGTTTCTGAACAGACCACTTAAAAATTATGAATAATTTTATAGTTGTAGTTTTCGTTTAATATATTGATATATCAATCTGCGTCAAAGCAAGCAAAATACTTTCTTGTAAAGAAAAAAAAAAAAACACAGAAAGACATGACCTTGCCCTTGTTCAAAGCATTAGTCAGACCTCATCTGGAAAGGATCAGCTTTGGGGACCAGCTCATATGGCTGTTGTAGAACTGGAAAGGCTGGAAAAAAGGGGCAACTATTCTGATAAGAGGCATTGTGGAACTCCCAAAAAATGCCAATGAGTTGATAGATGGACCATATACCTGCTCCATTGCGACCAATGTGAGTTTACTATAACAACCAGGGAAACATGTTGAGCTTTGTTCTCGGTCTACCAATTGCGCAGTACAAGGTGACATTGGCTATTGGCTGGCAGTTGTTGGGAAGCCCCCTTGGCTAAACTAAAAATGATGAATGTTCAGGGTGAATGGTGCATAGGAGTAATCTAAGGAAACAATTGGTAATAGTGAGATATTGATCCTTTGACTGGTCATGCTCCCATCAACTGGCAACATGGCAGTTTTTATAGGAGGCAGGAAGAATGGGAAGGTATCAGCTTTTTTTACACTAATCAACTAGATATAACAATAGCACAACTATCAAACCACATAGGAGGTTATTTTTTTCTAGTACAAAAGATTTATTGAAAAAAATCTTTAAGCAAAAGCATTTGGGAGCGTACAATGAAAATTAAATACAGAAAATAAAAACCATCGTCTAGCATATTGCACAATAAGAAATAAAGAAATTTAGCTGTTACTTCACGGCATCGGTTATACGCAAACATGTATCACTAATACAAATACACAAACAAAACAAAGCAAAAATAAAATAAATAAAAAAAGTGAAATAAACACACATGGGTGGGTTATTTTTTGTTTTTAAGAAAAAGGGGAAAACAAGAGAAAGGAAGAAATTGGAAAGTAGGTAAACATCTTGTTACAGTATAGAGAAAATTTAAATTTTAAATACAAAGGAGAGAAAGAGTTCTAGCAGAAGGCAAATAATAGTCCAACCAGGGTTGCCAGATAGCCAAAAACCTATCGTGGTAATTGTTAACCTCCTGGCCAATTCATATGTTCAAAAGTGGTACATTGTTTTTTATGAAAATGTATTTTACAGCATAACAATAGTAAAAGAGAAAAAAAAAAGTTTGAAACAAAATCCTCAAAATATTTAAAAAAAATGAATTAAATTTTTTTTTTTAAGTTTTTAAATTTCAAAAAAAAAAAAAAAAAAAATTATATACTCATACTATTATTTTATACTGTAAAATAAATGTTCATGAAAGACAATGTACTGTTTTTACCCATATAAATCCACTGTATTGCATTAAAACAGTTATTTTTTATTGAATGCACTACAAATGGATTTGAATTTCCCTCCCCGCCCCAAACAGAACGTCCGCACGCACCGACATCACCGGGAACTCCCCAGTGACTCATCGCGTGCTGAGGAAGCTGGCCAGAGGAAGAAAGATGGACATCGAGGGGAAGAACAACGCAGGACGCCGGCGGATTAGGTAAGACTCGATTTACTAATAATTCCCATAGGTTTATCTACCCCAAGTGTGACTCGAGGTTACCGCTTTTAGCATCTTTTTTTCTAACCCGAGTCACCTTTGGGGTTACCGCTAAGGGGTGGTTAATAATAGTTGTATTTTTTTCAATAACCATAGTGCCATGCATTCGGTTTTTGATTTAAGACAGAAGTCTTCCACGCATATGCAATAGTCTGCTTGGTAGCCATAAAAATATGGGAAATAAGGGTAGATTTTTTTTTTTTTTATCAACATTAGGCAAAGGAACATAAAACAATGTATGACGAGGATCTTTAGGTAAGTTAATTCCCAGTACAGTATAAACCATATGGTATACTCTTATCCATATTCTAGAACCTTTAGGGCAAAGCCACCATATATGATTCATAGTACCTTTCACGTGTCATCCCCTAAAACAGCTTGGTGACAACGAAGGGAATGCATGCGCTATTCTAGCGGGAGTAAGGTACCATCTCATTAGGACCCTATAAGAATTTTCCAAAGCATTCACATTTCTAGAACATTTGGATGGGAGGTTAATTTTTAAAGTTTACATATTACTCAAAACAGAAAACAATTGTTAAATTTTAAATATAAAGCAAAAATTTACCAAGTTTAGGACAGATTCAGAACTTAATACGAACACTGCCTGCCTGTGTATCTTTTGTTTCATCTGGGTGCTCTGGTTTTCTTCCACTAATAAGTGAACGCTAAATTTAAACATGCACCTTTGGGTTTATTGGCCCTGCAACAAAAACCAAGCTGAAACAATGGCCATATCTGCCATCTCTAAGGATCTGTAGCCAAACCCAGCCCTTGCATTATCACACACTCCCAGCCACACTTTCAATCTGTATCCATAATGCGATTTGTTCAGCGATACGGGCATAAATCCCTTCTGGTGTCTGTATGTAACATTTCAGTGCCTTGTGGAATGTCAGCCACATAAGATTAATAGCAGCGGGCTATACTGTCGTTCATGGGTGATCTTCTACATCTGCTCCTGTTTCCAGCTAGGAGAATGACTTACCACGCACTAATATGCAATAAATACACTTGGAAAGATGCTTTACAGGCTGCAATCACACAGGCCTTCCTGGCAAGAGCAAGAAATCTGCTGGTGCTTATTAGAAATTCTATTTGAAATTCACCTTTGTTCCAGCACAAGAATAGTGGAAGTGAACTAAAGCTGTGAATATGAATATAGCTTTCCAGCAGATGGTTTGGGATTTTGGAGATTTAATAATTATTGTGTACCCCTTTAAATAGGTTTTGAAACAGTATGAGACATGTCAAGCACACAGATCTCCTTATTCCTGCATAGCAAAGAGGAACACTCCGTAATCGTGTATATTCATATAATAGGATATTATTATAATTCATGCATTCAAAAGACAAATAAGGATGAGAAAGGCCATTTGACCTATGTATAACCTTAGGGATAGTTCTCTCCTTATACCTTTCGGCTGTTTGGATGTTTTTTGGGTGTCTTGTGCTTCCATTTGATTATACTGCCCAGAGATAAGAGGAAATGAGCAGTAACGCAGGGTGCAAACACCACTGACTCATGAATCACATTCTCTGTCCACTACATTGACTCATACACTGCATTACCATATCAGCCCGATTGCTATTAGAATTTGGTGCCAGAACCCATTTAGGTTTGAATGCTGTCTGTGTCCTTGCTGGGTACCAATGTCCCTGGGAATAAAAAGGGATTAAGAATTTAAATATTTATATTTTGTTATCCTTTCCGAGTTGTTTAAAGTAAATGTAAAGCCAAAAAAGTTTTGGATAGTGTAGTGTATAGCCAATATCCCTGCCAATTTATTTTTTGCGGTCTTGTATGCCATTGAGAAATTTCCCTTCCAATACAGCTTGGAAAAATAAAAAGTAGGGGGGGTTTGAGAGTGCAAAGCCAAGCACAATTTTAGGAGCCAGACCTGGATTATTATTATGCCTCTATTTAATATACAGCGCTGCATAATATGTTGGTGCTATATAATTCCTGTTTAATAATAATAATGCCCCAGATTTTGTTGTCTCTCCAAGTAATTTTATGTGATTTGTCTTTCCCTCTGGGTATCTGTTTTTTATTTCAGCTGCCACTCTATTTTTATCGTAGATACAGCGATAAAAACAGCACAAAAACTAGTCTAGCAAAAGTTACAAAAAAATGCATACCATCACACATTCCGTTTTACTCTTCAATCATACACTGTTCTTTTTTTTACTGCGGTCCATTGCCTTTTTTCCCCAAACACCCAGGAGGCCTCATAATGTGAGATGTCCCAGGCCTGGCCTGAACTCTAGAACACATTCAGGTCAGGGTTCACAGAGAGGATAGGTACAGAAAAGGGTCCAATCTGGCTGGAAAGTTCTAAAGCTAGGAGGGGTGCCTTGTCCACGGCATCTGCACAGAAACTAATCTGTTAATGATAAATTCATAAAATATAAGAAATTAGAAAATACCAGAACACCGCTTCAGCATGAACCAGATAAATACACAAGATCAGTCTAAAAGCAAAATAATACAGTGCGAGACATAGTCGTCTTACTCTCGGCACAAAGCAATAAAGTCTTCACTTAGAAATACATCATAAAGTCTTGTAATAAAGATTCCTATTACCACTTTTGGAATGCATTCTCTATAAAGTTCTGGATCCAGATAAAAAGGAATAAGAATTTCCCTTTAGACCCAGCAAACCATTAGCTCATTACTTCTCACACCCAATAACTGCACAAGCATGGCCCGCCTAGAAACACCATCAGCCTAAGCCTGGAGCACATCTGCAACCACACAAAGTCCTCTACTTGAATGCCAAACATTCTTGATGATTTTGAAGAGTTTCACGGACTTAACCACAGCAGTCAGACACCCAGGCTATTGAGTAATTTACATTAGTTTTCTTCATTTGGTTGCCCAAAACTGGTGGAATTTACCAATACCTTTCAAAAGCCTTCGGTGGCTTTAATTATTTCTCTATCCAATCTCCAGAGGTTGCTAGGGGTTCCTCGAACTGTGGAGGATTGATCTCTAATTTGGTAATGCCTGCACAGTTCTCTGGCCACCACTACTTGGTGGAGCCAGCTGCCTGCCTGTTTTTAGTTGCATATAAAAGGTCCAATCTAGCCACCACTGTAAGGGGGAACGCTTTCCATTAGTCACCAATTTAGGAGGCCGTTTTCCCACCAACCCCCAATAAACTGGTTCGAGCTGGGATTCCCCAAGACTTTGAGGGTTTCTCAAGTGTAAAAAGGTTGAGAAAGGTTGCTCTAAAGTGCCTATAAAAATGACAAAAGTCTGTCCATCAAAACTTTGTCACGTTTTGAGGTCATACATAGAAGTGAAGGCAATTCTTCTGGTTTTATTGGGACAGCAAAATTCCTAGAGCTGCCTTGTTGAAGATTCCTGACGAGTACCATTTTGAAAAAACAGAATTACTTGCAACTAGCATTGGCAGACAAATGCCAGCTTTTATGTTGTTGGCCTATTTTCACCATTACAGATCCTATTATTAAAGTCTTACACGCTAAAACATGAAGACAAACGGGTAGGAATCCTCAGCAACCAATCAATGTATTCCACTACATTTCCTGCAGTAAAGTCAAATCTGATTGGTTACATTGGGTTATGACACTTTATATATCATAACTGATCTTGTCTTTCCATATAAAAGCTGGTGGTTATTCATTAAACAGAAGTAATAATGGAATGCGTTTTTAAAGGACCGGTGACTGCCATTTCTTGCAAGTGGCTTGGATAATGGCATCAAAATGTCACTGAGAAGACGTGACATTATCAGCAAAGGACAACACTGGCTTGAGGCACAGAAGACTGTTTTCACACTATGTATTTTTACATGTGTATATATAAAAAGGTGAGAAGAATTCCATAAATGGGTGCAGCATTTTGTTTCAGAATGCTGGACAATTGTAAAGCATAGCACCATACAAATTTAATGGCAAAAGAGAGTTGGGATCAGTTCACCTATATTACACTTTCTGGAAAATGCCTAAAAACTTTAAAGTGCAACTATCAGAACCATTTTCTTTACAACACTTTGGTTTACTATAGTGATGTGCATTGGGTAGATTACCCCTCAGAGTGAGCTTTGAACACTTGCCATGGTGATTACAAAAAGGTCAAATCTCACATTTTTAATCTTAATTTTGGAAATGGGAATAAACCTATTTCAGCAGGAGAAATGAGACAGGAAGGTGGGTGGGAACAGATCAGGAAATGAATGCAAAGAAAGCTCACTGCTGGAGACCAAAGAACACATACAAAGCTAGTCGGTGACTTGTTCTCCAGACTCAAAGCCTCATACAGCTAGCAGGTGACATACATGAGTCAGGTTTTCCCATTCCATCCTAAAGTCAATTCAAAATAAGTGCATAATGTATCCTCTTTTGGACAATATCTGGAGAACAAACTCCTGACAGTGGTAACATCAGGTTAGCCAAACACAAGCCAGTGTAGGTTACTTGCCATCTACCAGCCAGGGTTAAGACAACAGTCCAGACCAGGTAGCAGGCACTCCTAAAAGAAACTAGTTCAATGACTGAGCTGCCAATATCATGGCTGCGGCACTTTATATGTCACTATTCTACCACAAAAAAGTAGTAATGACCTCATCCCACCTAACCTGACCTACCCTCTTTGTCAAAAACAACCAAGACGACAAATTTATTTCAAAATTTTCATATTCACCCATTTATATAGCACCAACCTATTACACAGCACAGCATTATGACACTTTCTCAGAGGAACTTACAATCCAATGTTCCCAATGTAGTCAAAGTCCAATTTTTTGGAAAGACATTTAACTTACTAGTATGTTTTTGGGAAAGAAACCTGGCTGCAAGGAAAGGCACAAACGGCACAACATGCATACAGCTGACTTGATGGTTTCCACCAAGTACAGAGGTGTTCAGAGGTCTCAACATGCTGACATTTGGGGTTCTCGAACGTTGACACACCCATATTCTTTTCTTCATTATATTCATACACTGAATAACAAATCTTTTTCTGCATGGTCATCCCTGACAGGCTCAACCAATGTATAGAGCACACATAGACATCCATTTATCCCTATTGAACGATTTTTATTTCAATCCCTCTCTAGAGAGCTAACATCCTGTTCCGAGCTTATTATCTTACATAATGTAGTATTGTCTGTTAAGAAATAGAATGCGCTCTGGGGTCTATTCTCATTAATAAACAATATGCAAACCTCAGCATCCTGTCCTTTAAGGAGGAGTTCCTCCTGTAGACTATAGCATAGCTATGGACATTGGGGTTTACTTTTATCACCCATCTTTAATAAAAGGGCATATAGACTCCTAAGGCTATGTGTACACCTACCAACAAATACAAAAGGACAAAATTCATATGAAAATTGTGGCTTTGGTACAGCCGAGGTAATTAGAAGCTAAGGGATCTTCAAGAAAAAAAAAGAAAAAAAAAGTGCTGAAATATATATATTTTAATTAATTTGCTGATTCTTGGTAGAAAGAGCCAATTAAACACTGTATGTGACTTTTTGAGATACAGTTTTCAAGCTATAAACATCAGGATGTGTAAAGTTTCTAATATTGTTCAAGGTAAGGTCTACTAATACTATATTAGGTACATTTATATGGTAATGAGAGAACAATTCATTAACTTAAGCACTGTGTAAGGTACAAATGCAATTTTTAAATACAACTTTTATCCCCTTTAGCAACTTTGTTCTGCTAACCTATTCTAGCTTGTGTCAGCTAATTCTAGTCTATATGCATTGGTTCCAGTGTTAGCAGCATATCATTGTTGCTTCTGTTTTATCATGACGGCAGACTATGTCTGCTCAATGTATGGTAGCTCAAAGTCCCTAACAGTAACGAGGAAGGAATTTGTTACCCCATAATAGGGAGTGCTGAACAAGCTCCTGAATGATTAGGTATAGTATTATATCAACAAATGCAGATTTAGAAAGTCTGAAAACAACTATTGGCATTACTCCAACATTTTAAAGGCCCAACATTTTAAAAACAAAATAATATTCTTACAGCCTGAGTAGTAAATCCTATTCCTTGCCATGATGCTTCACAAAGGCTTCTTTCTCTCAGTGTGAAAGCAGTGGTCTCTCTGCACAAATCCACCACCTCCCTTCTGAGTCAATGTTATATCTTAGGCTTCTGCAGTTTTCTTTTTTCCCAACTTTTTTATGTGAGCCCCTGCCATTTAATCTTTATGGTTTAAAGTTTATATAAGATTTTATTAAATAGGTTTATAACTACACTAAAGCTATGTATACCCACTAATCGTTAGGAGATTTTTGTTGACATCAAAAAATGATGATCCTTGGGTGTAATGATCGATTTATCCTGACTTCATTCTAGCAATTCTGTCTCACTCTTCATTGTGTTTACGGATTCGTTAGACAACAGACAATCATGTACAGAACCGTACGTGCATGGGTTCAATGGGTGTGTAATCTTCAAACAATTGCATTTGCAGTAATTACAGTGGTCTGCGGAGCTCTGCAAAAGACTGGGTTGTTGTTGTTGTATGGCATTGTAAGCATATATTGTTCTTTATAAATGATTGTTCATTGAAGATTGTTCATCTTAATTAACAACTATATGACATATGTACAGAGTTTAGGTCAAGCAATCAACAGAAAGTATGACGATTTATATTACATTTTTTAAGATTTTATAAAATATTAGTGTACATAATGAATACATAACATACACAATTCACACAAGCAAAATGGCATCAATGCATGACAAAACTGGTGCAACACCATTTCTTTTCTACTAGTGCGACATTAATAGCCTATAAGGTTATTTTGGAAATGCCAGTGCAGTCCACTGATTTCTAAGTTTAATACACAGTGCTGTCCTTTCAACAGGTTGAACATTCTGGCTTCCTTAATGTTACTGTTGAGTCTTCCAAGGTACTTGAGGAATAAAACACCACCGTCCGAATTTGGGGAGCATAAGCAAGCTTGTCCAGGGCTGTACAGGCATAGAACCATGAATGTAGAGGGATAAGTCACAGACATCCCTGTTCTTTGGGTACAAAAGCACAGTCAACTAAATGTTTGCTTAACAGGAACAAGACATTTCCAAACATGCAATATAATAATCTTTGATGCCAAGTGGTGGATCAAATTAAAGCCAGCTGACATTTTTACAGAAGCCAAGGAAAACATGCTTCTATTGACACTAGAAAAAACTAAAAACTTAAGTCAGCAGCTGTAACTTTTTAAGGTACTAATTGAAGAACGAATATCTACAAAATTGCAAATCCAAAACGTCATAATCTGTTGAACTGAAGAAGTTTTCTAACATGGAATGGAAATGGAAAACATAGTGGACAATCCATGGTATCTAATGGCCAATGATATTGTATTATACCCATGGCTTTTATATTTGAAGGAGTATAGAAAATTAGCCATTATGGAAATATAGAGGTGAATATTCTCAATTTGCCCTAACAGGATAAATCTCTGGGCTTCCTTATCCTTGCTTTATGGTTGTTGGAATGGTAATTTGTACATCAGCTGATGGGACATCTGATGCACACAGGACAGTAACACACCATGTTGTACAAAAGGGATAAGGAAGATGGCCTTTGAACTTCTGGAGGAACCTTCAGGTTCTACAGAACTCTGGTTGAGAAAGACTGCTGTACATGCACTGGCTCCATCATTTGCTGCACATCATTGCTCTGGACCGGCTTCAGTGGATCATACCGGAACAACACATAAGCACGACTGCTTCAACTTTCAACAAAATGTGACAGGGTGCAAAGAGACAACATGGGAGAAATATTGGGACCACAAAGTTTTTTAAATGACATGTGAAGCAGTGTTTCTCCAGAGGTTGTCAGGGTTTCCTTGAGCAATGAGCAGTTTGTGAATCTCAGGTCATTTACAGGTACCAATGATCGTTTTGGCTATCTCTAAGGTTGACATCCTTCCCACCAACCAGCAATGTAGGAGGCATTGTTTCTATTGAGCTCTATCTATCATAAATAAAGAAAAGGTTCCCTAAGAACCCATTGTACCAATGTTAAAAAAATCAATGTGTTAAAGCAGACCTGAACTCAACATTTTTACTTTACATAAAAGGGTGGACAACTGTATGGGAGCGCAGAGCCTCCCGGGATACCTACATCACCCATTCCAGGAGGCTCTGGCTTCTGCTTCTGCTCATGCCCGATAGAAGGCGCATTTTTTCCCACTAAGGGGAAAGAGATGCTGATCTTACGCATGTGCAGTGACATTGGCTCACTTTGCGGGAAATACATCACCAGATCTCCACCTGCCCAGAGCCAAATTGGGTGACGTAGGAAGAAGACCAAAAGAGAAGACACAAGATAGTGGAACCCAGCGCTTCCATCACACCGGGACGAAGAGGAATTTTTGGAAGATGCGGGACCGGATCAAGGGAAAGTCCAGCGCCATTGATGGATCCGTGGGATTAACGTTAAGTGTGTTTTTTTTTTATTCTCAGTTTAGTTCCGCTTTAAGGAGTATATGAGTTCTTTGACTGCGTTAAGCCCTTTTCTTAAAAATTATCCTTTTTGTGCACAAAAAAGCAATGTAAAAAGACAAAATGATAAACACTAAGGCCATAAATTAATATAGAATTCTAATTCTATTTCACTATACAAAATACAGCGATTTGGGGGGGAAAAAAATTGTGCAATACTTGTGACATTGCATATATCTTACACAGAAATGTCAAACAGTATTGTTCGCCTTTATCTGCCTATTTTTAATACATGAGGGTATAATTTTTCATCTTGTCTGCAAGAGATAACAGATCAAAGAGTGAGCTGGGAATGAAGAATGATGCTTCATTTTGTACAGAAATAATCACACAGATATATAAAAAGGAAGAGTGGTCATGCTTGGGCCCCTGACCGCACAGGTCCTACACTGATGATTTCCTCTGGACCCCCTGCAGTTCCGCCTTAGATTATATGACGCCGGTCTTCCTTATAAATACTATTTCAGGCAATCAAAGCACTGATGACTCCAGAAGGGCCTGCATTACTTCTACCTAGGACGGCACTTACTGGCAACTGCAAAACTACCAAAGCACCACTTTAGGGATTATCACAGCAATTACCATGAAATTTTTAATCATTCTTCATTCATTAGCGTTTGATTATGTATACAAGGTTATGGTACCTTGCACATTTTCCTACCCCATTTTATTCCATATACTCTAATATAATGAAACCATAATCCTAATGATTTGTGGAAAATTCTTGAACCTCACTCAGCCTAAATTCTGCAGTTGGCTGATGGCCACAAGGAGGGTGGAAGAAGGCCGCTTGCCGCTAGTATAAAATATGTGAGCTCAGAAGAACATGCAGTTTATTAGGAAATGTGCCCGACAATGCAGGAGGGGCAAACACAGTTTCTGGTGGCCCCCCTCAGGTGTCATACACAGATTATACTCAGGGCCGTTGCTGCTTACCGTCTGCTACGCTGCAGACAGTTAATGTATGAAACACACGTGTTCTGTCTGGCTGAGATCCATCATACAAGCTGATCACAGACCGAAGCATATCTTGGCACTCCTTCACCCCAGACTCAACCTATCCCAGAACGATGGGTACACAATGCTTGGTCATTGTTATCTTTATAATAAATGAAATAAACAATGTGAATCTAGAAGAACTAGTTGGACGGAGCACTCTCCTTAGGTACACTGGTAAAGAGCTTAATGAATGAATAGTTGTACACATGTACATAACCATACCTCGTGTGCTTGTGTGCATTAAAGACACTTTGAAGGTAGAGATTTTCTGGTGTACACTTACAGAGGTACACAGAATGGATAAGTAGGTTGGCACAGCACTACATGACTGAAGGCTCTGAATAGTGCAACTGGCAGAGGCACACAGGACTGAGCAATAAGGTGATATAGGCTGGGAAAAGTGCACAGAAATAAGCAATGTGGTAGAAAACACCAAAAAAGAATGGTGGGATACACTGGCACAGGGGACAAGGCAGTGGTGGAGCACACTGGCACACGGGACTCAAAGCAGTGGTGGAGCACACTGGCACACGGGACTCAAGGCAGTGGTGGAGGACACTGGCACACAGCCCTCCAGCCTGGGGTGGAGCACACTGGCACACAAGATTCAAGGCTGTGGTTGTGCACACTGGTGCACTGGTCTCCAGCCAGTGATGGTGTATATTGGCACAAGGGACTCGAGGCAGTTGTGGAGCACACCGGACTCAAGCTAGTGATGGTGTATATTGGCACACGGGACTCAAGGCTGTGGTGGAACACACTGGTATAGCCACACAGGACCGCACACTGTAATGGTATACAATACCATCAACATACAAAGAAGTAAAAACTACATCAGCATGCACTGCACTAGGACTTTCACTAAATTTGTGAAACACATTTACAGGTTGCAAGGATGGTTGTGCGTATGTACTTGAAAATATTTAAACAATATACTGATACTAGAACAGGTATCCATGTCAAAGCCAAATAAAAGGAATACTGGATTTGTGATGGGACAGAGCTACTTTTGTTGGAAGGTTTTACTACAATGAGCGAAGTAAACCCCCCATGCAATTTAACCACTTGTTGGCAGTCACCCCATTTGCAGCACTATTAGTGTTACAAGTGTGATATCCAGTAAATGTCCAAATCAATTTTGAGCAAAAGATTAAAACTGCTTATGAGGTTCAACCTTTAAGTTATATGTAAAATTCTACATATTACATCCATTGGCTGATCTTATTACATATATGATACGATAAGTAACGCAGCAAGCACACATACGGTACCCTAAGGATGTGTACACAAGAGCAGCTTAAACTGCAGCAAAGTCATTTCTGTGGCTGAAACAAAGGCCAAACATTCCTAGAACCAAACAATTTGGCAGCTGGAAAGAAATATGGACCAGACGACCTCCCTCTCATCCCAGAAGACATGATGCCTACCAGGCACGCATGGGCTTTATAAGGCCACACACACAGATTGTGTACACCATCCATAGCCGACTATGCATACTGTGCTGTGTGTAAGATGGGGTTCTTGTACACGATATGTACATACACCCAGTGTAGAATATTCATGAACACTGCTATAGATTCACACAATCATGAACACACATACTACAAAAAGATTTTGCACATTCTTCATATAGATTGGCACACACAATATGTATAGAATACAAGTATATTACAATATGTATAGAAAATAAGAAGTATATGTGTGCATGAAAATGATTTTCACGTATATGGTGTGTGCCAATCTATAGGAAGTATATGTGTGCATGAAAATTATTCTATAAATACTGTGTGTGCCAATCTATAAGAAAAATGTGTGTGCACGAAAACGATTCCATACATACTGCGTGTGCCAATCTATAAGACGTGTGTGCATGAAAATGGCACACACAATATGTATAGAAATATTTTCATGTACACATATACTTTCTATACATATTGTAATATATTTGTATTCTATACATATTGTGTGTCCCAATCTATAAGAAGAATATTTTTATACACACACATACTTCTTATAGATTGGCACACACAATATGTATAAAATCATTTTCATGCACACATACTACATATAAGTTTGCACACACAATACGAAAAGATTCAAACTACATATAGTCACACATACGTAAAGATTCACACGTGCATGAGCAGAAATACTACATATGGATTGGCACACACACAATACCAAGAGATTGACATACATGGACACACTCACACATACAATGTATATATTCACATATGTACATATAGATTGATGCAGCACAGAACACACAAAGAGCAATGCACAGAGTGCCATTACCAATAGCAACCTGTCTGCAGGCAGAAATTATCCTAGCAGTTTAAAACTGCTGAAAAGTAAAATGTGGATGCTGCAGTCTGTCTTATGATCCTATGATTTATGCAGAGTGCAGATTTATATGTAATATGCAGTGATGCATGCATAGTGTATGCTGTTCTTTTAAAAATGCAAATCAGTACCAATGATCCCATAGGATTCTATATAATATGAGAATAGCTGTGCAGTGATCAATGTCATATCCCTGTCTCCATACAATAGATGTGACTCTGCAGAGATTCTCCATAGCCTGGGGCTTGTACTTCTCTCCATGTAACCCTGCCAGACATTGTCCACCTGCATAGATCTCTGCACAGCATATCCCCCATCCTTCTTGCCTAGGCACAGGATCCAGCACCCGCCCACTCTTCTTCCATGTAAATCCAGATTAGATGGCACTGTGACTCATTCATTGATGCAGTGTGTGATGGGCTCCTTTACTTCCCTGCACTCACCTGTATTATGGGTGATCCCCAGAGGTAAGTCCGTCCACCTTCTCCCTGCACCGCAGACAATCCCAACGAATAATACCAAATGCAGTGCTTGTGCCTTGGCTTTGTTACCAATGAATCCACGCATGCTCCTTAGAAAAGGGACAATCACCATAACCACGCCCCTCTTCTCTCTAACTGGTCATTACGGGAAGGATATGTAAATATCATCCACGCCTTGTTCCTCTTCGGCCCCGCCCTCTATTCTAGGCTCAGATTCCTTCCTTGTGTTACAAAGTATTTGGATTGTGACAACATTTACAAAGAAGCGGAAACCAGTCCGCATCAATAAAGATTTGCTTGTTTGTGCAGACAGACTAAAACTGGATTGCATTGTGGTTTGTCTCTCCCAAACTTGTATGATCCAGGCTGCCCTTCTGTTTATTACAAGGAGGTGAACATGCTGACTTACAGATCCTCCAGCTCCAATCCTCAGCACCCTCCTTGTGATTTACAGCTCTGACAATTGTGCCTTTATGCTGAACTTTTATTTTCAGCTTGTAATTACCCTTTGGTTATGTTGGGTCGCCCTTTGGAACCAGAACTGAACTGCCCAAAATCTTGAATACAAATAAGAGTGGTTAAAAAACACTTTTTTCACAGGCAGTGGAGTTTTTCAGATTCTTGGAGTGTCTCAGACTGGTCTGCTGTTGAACCGCTTTCTTAGACTTGAATAGGAACACTGCAAATATCTGAAAGAATTCCAAATGAAAGCAGATGACCTATAGTCCACTGCAACATATGGCAGGAGAACTACAACCCACCACAACTGCTTTCTAAAGCATTTCTGGAAATTTTGGCGATTACATGCCAGCACACCCTCCTTTTAGACAGAAGCGCATGCTTAACTGTGCTCCCAACCACGTGGCAAGTCGCATCCACAACCACGTGCAAGTGGATCAAGAAGTGGCAAACCTCACTGCAAGTCAATGCATTTGCTGATCTTGTGGTCAGGAGCCAAATATTGTATCCATGAACCATGCTGCAACTCTATACAGGTAGTCCCCGGGCTACATACCAGATAGGGACTGTAGGTTTGTTCTTAAGTTGAATTTGTGTGTAAGTCGGAACAGGTACATTATTTTAATAAATGCAACTCGAACAAATGTTTGTCTTAGCATTATTAGGCAGCATGGTGTCAGTTACTGTATAAAGTCCTCACACGAATGAGCAGGGAAGCCCCATTCGTATCTAGGAGTGGTCTGTATGTCGGATGTCCTTAACTCAGGGACTACCTGTACAAATGTATGCATAACTTGGTCCCCATCCATTCCCAATTGGTTAAAAGGGGGTGATTGGGAACCAAATTTCGGCATGCATTTGCGGCTCAGTTAATAGACACAATATGTGGCTTCTGGCCAAGCGGGTAGCTTGCCTACTCTGGGGCCACAAGGTCAATGCATGCAAACACATTGACCTGCAGTGTGGTTTGCCAATTTTTGATTCAGGAAATTTATATGTACCCAGGAGCAGCCAACCACACAGTCTTAGACCATATGTCTGAAGGAAACCTTATATATTGGTTGGAAGTAAACAGTTATCTGCACAGTTGCTAATTGCCCCTCTGAACTTTATAAAGTATATTGATCACCAAATTCACATTTACAGATCATTGGTAAAAGCCAAGAAAAACAGACCTATTGGCTATGGCAACCAATAAGGACCCAGATTCCAATTCCCTAGTACAGACTACATAATGTAAATGAATATTTATTAGTTGCTATGGCATAAGCTGGCGATATAAATCACAGGCTCGTGTGTACGTACAGCAACAAACATGGTGGGGACAGATCTCAGAGCAATTATACTTGGGCATCATGTTTAATGGGAAACCTGAGAATGACTGATTTCAAGGACTGTTGGATGGTGTTTGAAGGTCCACGGTCTTCACGATAGCTTCATGTCTGTAAATATGTTAACGTGCATTGAGATGTGCCAGGTAGCCCATTCATTTTAAAGCTCATCGCAAACCTTTTCTTTCCTGAGTATTGCATTTATTTATTCATCATTGAGCTTCATATCAAGGCTAAAACATTGACAAGCATCAATGTATGGTATGATGAAGTACAATAAAATTGAATGGAAACTCCTAAATTATGTGACAGTTAATGTATTAACATGCAAGTAGGTGTTAGGCCATCAGATGCCTTCAGAGACCTCTTTTTGTCCTGCTCTGCTTTTAATAAATAAAAATTTAATCAAAAAATTAAATAAAATAAAAATTAAATATATACCTATATATATATATATATATATATATATACACACACATACACACACACATATTTATACACAGAGAGCAAAAGAGCATGCATGCATAAATGAGAGAGCATGTGTGTAGTATGCAAGTATGCAAAAATAATTACAAACATGCAAGAAAACAAGAGACGGAATGTGTCCAAAGGTAAAATATGTGCAGAGAAAGTAGAAATATGTTCATTATATAAAAAATGTTAATGACTACTGCAGACATATCTTCAACATTTTTCTTGTTCTGGTGTAAAACTCTTCACAAAAAATGTTACTCTGCTTAGAGAAGGCAACACTTATTGCATTGTATTTTTTGAGAGATAGGAAGGAATCACAGCTGCTATCAATGCTCAGTGATCATATATAAGTGGACAATTATTTTATCTTTTGCTGTATCAACTAAAGGTGTTCCCATGTATGGCCACAATGGCCCCCAGGCAGAATATTTGCCTGCTATAACTCAGTGGCACCACCTTGTGACTGTGCTCTCTTTGAGGGGTTAGATACACAGTACTAATACCCACTTTACATTCATCTTCAGTTCACATTCATCTTCTTCACAGTTTATAGTCAATATGAAAGCTTTGAAGTTGCTGCCTTAGGGCACACATAATACATAGGGATAACTCCATAGCACCACCTGGTGGTTATAATCCATTGCTCTTTATAGAATAGAAGTTGCACTATGATTTTGTTTTATAATACAAGAAAGGTCTAGAATAAAAATGATAGGATATTTCACTGCAGTATGAATCTCTAAAGCAGAATGTAATCCACTTCATAAGCAATGCTTGCATGACATTAGGTCTGTAAACCCTAGCCAATGCACAAAACTGTTTTAGATGGGATAAACACAGATTCCAGATACAGAAAAACAAAATCTAGATCACTAAATTCACATATAAAATTCATCATGTTTTTCTATCAACAGACAAATATATTCTGGAACTAGAGATAAACAGAATCTGGGTGTGAACAGATAACAAGATTTTATTGCCAAAAGTCTGATCTGTGTGTCTAGGGTATGAAAACTTGATTTTCCACATTAATATGACAAAAGTAAAACCACAAGATGAGACATTATTACTACAATGCATGACTGGCTCCAAAGCTGTCTCTACACTTGAGATTTTAATATGGAAATTACTTTGCTAGATGGCTTTTACTGCAAACAGCATCAGAATAATGGCTTTTGTTATGGTATGGCGACCATAAGTCTTCCTATCCAGGTCCCTTTTCTCATAGATATGTCTGGAAAAAACAGTCACCTAAAAAGGATGCTAATCATTATACAAGGTTTTCATTTTTACTAACCCATTAGAAGTTTTCTTTTAGGTTCCATTCGCTGTTGTTGTGTGTTGAGGTAAACTTATTAGTCTGTGTCTTTTGTGTTGACAAAGAACATTCAAACAGAAGGTGAGATGAGAAGGATGAGCTCAGTAGTCTTCTGCTGCACATTCTATGCCCAGTCACAGGCTGGGAGCACAGTGATGATCAAGCCGCTGCAGCAAAAGGAAGTAACAGACCTTGCATGTAAATGTGATGACTGGCTGCACAAAACTATTATTTTTATTATCAACTGTATTTAGAAAATACCAACATCTGTACAATAAATAGAGGTTGCAAATAACAGACAGATACAAACAATGACACAGGAGGAGGGGACCCTGCCCAAAAAGAGATTATTTGACTACAGCTAAGCAGAAACAGATGATTTTTGAAAAATGGAGCACAGAATTCTCCTCCTCCTGTGTTTGTATTCATTTCTTTTTTGCAATTAATGTAAAGCCTGTGTAATATGTTGTTGAATTCTGATCATTGCTCTATTAACTAAATGCTGCTCAATCAAGACAGCGAACTGCCATTGCAGGATCAGAAATCAGAATTTTCTTTTACTTTCCTTATATCCTATTCCAGCTTGATGACTCAGAGTACTTAAGTCAGAAGGGCAGCATTACAGCAAGACAACCCAAAATAAATGACACACTGGCTTGATTTATTAAAGGTCTCCAAGGCTGAAGAGAACTCACTTTCATTAGTGAAGCTGGGTGATCCAGCAAACTTGGAATGGATCTGGTACAGGATTCAAAACATTTGCATAGCAAATGATTGAAGAGATCCATTCCAGGTTTGCTGGATCACCCAGCTTCACTGATGAAAGTGTATCCTCTCCAGCCTTGGAGAACTTTAATAAATCAGGCTCACTACATCTAGTTCAGCAAATAACACCTAAACCTTTAGGCCTAGGCAGCCGAATGCGAAAGTTTGCAAAATTCTGAAATTTCTTACTATAAATGAGACAAATTTTTACTCTGCGTCCTAAATAGAACTTGGTTGTGGCCATGATTCGTTTTGTCACAGTGTTACTTTAGGGATAGATCACATGCTCCGTTTTGACTTAAAGTACTATAAAATGATCTGAAGCGACTTTAAAGGGAAATCAGTAAATGACCAATGGTAAGTGACCAATTTGTGGGTTTCCGATTAGACATGTTGGTAAATATGTGATGTGTAAAAATGATCAATCAAACCTGAACGGAATTTCAATTACTTTCTATCTAAGAAAAACCTTTGGAATGGCAGAATATTGTACACATATGTGCAGCGTTTTGGGACTTGGTAGCTTGATTACTGAATTAGCGGATGATTGATCACGCCATGTATACTAGGTCTAAAGCAGCTGAGGGAGGAATTTATATCTCAAGCTGTCACCTTGTAGTCACATTTTTTGCATATTCTGTTTTACATACCATGGGACAGAAGTGATAAATGCACAGAACACCTTAGGCAGCCATTTGTACCGCAGCAGCCTACCAGGGGAGAGTTTGGAAAAAATCAGAGCATGTTATAGGCTCACTCATCCATTACACCAACCAATTATTATGACGTGATGCACATTAGGCAAATTCAAAGCAGCCGTTAAACCCAGGGGTGTACACGTATAAAATAAAAAAAGGGGCATGATAATAGTGAAGGCTATGCATGGCGAGCGCGCTTGCGCATCCTTCCTGTAAACGCCCGATTCCCGAAAAAGTGACTGCTACACCCCTACTTTTACCATACACATGCTATATTGAAGCTCCTGTATAAGAGGCCAGAGAACACATCCCACAAGTAGCAGAATGTGCCAGAATGCAGCTGCATTGTTGGGAATGTGACCTATAGCTCCATGTGTGCATGAGGAAAGCCAGCATTTGAGAGCAAATAAAAACCTGAACTCACATCATTTGGAGAACGGTTTGGGAAAATGAGGGATCAGTGGAGTTTAAATGTACGTCATTCACTGGGTGAGGTTTTGTACATTCCAGACAAGACATGAACCTGAAGTCCATTTCAGTCTACCCATACAACGCCTCCACACTCCTTCCTGCCGCCAAGAAAGGGTTAAAGGATATTGCAGACACCACAAAAGCCTGCCAGAGAGCAAGTTAAGGACATGTTATTCTCTGGTCAGGGTGTGTACCCCATGACTCACCTCTCTGGAGCTTGTGCACAGATCTGTGGATTGGACACGGGGAAACAACAAAAATGGACGGCAAACTCTGCTTAGAGAAAATGAAAACTGTGAAATACCAAACTATGTGAGAATTGGACTGAATAAGCACACAAATATTATAGTATATTAAAAAAATCTTTAAGTGGAGCATTTACACAGTAACACCTGGGAATCATAGCAGCAAGATTGCTAATGCACAATTATGGATAGTTCACACATATAGCGAGGTTGTGGTGTGATTATTGCTTTTTCATGCCCAAGCTGCTACATGTAATGTCTCACTCATTTAAAGGGAATTAATGAGGGTGGTAGTGAGCAGATCAATATCTTCATTCATACACTCGTTCATTAAGAATGAGCATACCTGCTTCCAAGAAGCTAGGTGCCAAGCCAGGTGCCGCAGTACCCATCTAAACAAGATCTTAAAGTTCATGTTATATTAAATATCCCCATGTCAATGGGCTTTAAAAGCATCAGATAAGTTTTGCAATCCTATACAATATGGATATAAAATCTGATTGAAGCAGGTAAAAAAGGAGGTTAAATGCACTTGTAATCAATTCTAAATAATGTCAGGAAATCTCAAAATCAATGCCAATAACACAAGTCCAAAGCCCATCAACAGCAGTCCTTATTTAGTCCCTTTTGATTTTATATATTAATATATATTATATATTATATAAATAAACAAATAATAAACCTGTTGATTCTGCTAGAAATCAACCCATATAACTTTTTTTTTTTTTTTTTACAATAGGCCTGATTTATTGATTGATGGATCACCCTGGTTCACCCATGCTGGTCCATCTTCTTCAGATATTGGGAGCTTTAACATTAGGCCCATTGTTACCAGCTATTCCTGGATATATGTGGTCATGTCCCGTGGTGACAATGCAGACCATTACTAGATATGGATATGGATTTAATCATGCATAGATCAAATGGCTCCTAATCATTTGCAAAACATTTATGTTTTTACCTATGTAAAAAGCTGAAACAACCTACCTTTTGCAGAAGAAATATTCTCAGGCTACTACCGTCCATGTTTTCCTCTTCCAGCAAAGTCTGTTCCCTTCATTTCTTGTTCTGATATCACAGGGACAGGGCATGAAACAAAATATCACTAACGAGGGAAATGTCACTGATTGCAATAACAATTTTACAGTCTAAATACAGATCCTGATCTACTAGTCCCTTATGCTACAATTACAGCTATGATGAGCCACCCCTATGTTTTTTGAGCCGCCATACCCAACCTGCCACCATCAGTGAATCTGGGAACTAGTTGTATCATGTACTAGGCCATAGAATCCCTGACCCGCTTGCCAGGGGCAACAGAGAGTTCTACTTCGAGACTTTCAATTTTAAATTATTATTAATATTATTATTAATAAACAGGATTTATATAGCGCCAACATGTTATGCAGCGCTGTATCAAGCCCTATCGTGTCAAGGTTAGCGAAGAGCCAGGGTGACCAAGTACAGGAGAGGTTGTTCAGTGCAGATGGTAGTGGAGGGGGTGACGGAGATGGCTCAGACATGGGGGGAGGATTGCAGCGGCATGCTCAGTAAATGAGCACAGATTCTGCTCAGTGAGTCAACATTGACCCCGAACTCCCCTTTGCTCAGTCAGTTCTTTTCTTATTGTTAAATAGATTTTCAAACCTTTTTCATAAAGTTAGCTTCTGGGAATCCAGTTACAGTAAATCCATTGTGCCTTGGTCATTGACCCTCGCCAAGTGAACTTCACTACCCTGCAGGGTTTTGTGTGTAGCGGTAAACCCTGCCAGGGAAAGGCGGCGCGGCGGCGATCCTAAATCACCCTCCTCTAGAGCTAAAGACAAAAATCCTCACCACTCTGTGTAACAATTACAGCTCATGCATTAAACAAAACCTATTGTACATTTTCACGGAGTTAGCGTTTGACATTAATATTGGATACCGCCTGAATGAGAAATTGCATGTGTTAACAAAGTTGGCCTGAAGGTATTATTTTCTCCAGTGACATTGCTGTATTATTGCAGTGTTATATTTCCATAACGGGATTTTATACACAGATTTTTAGGTGCTCACTGTAATCATAAATATACAATGGCCTCCGCAGCCTTGCTGACAAAGGTATGCTAAGAAAATAGCAAGATTTCTTATCACACAATTATTGGTCTACTGACAGGGTACTAACAGCTGAACTATACATAACCCTGTCACCAGACTTTTTTAAAAAAAAGGTTCGGTGGATAAATTTTAGCTCTAGCTTGTTCTAAACTTAAAATACAAACAAAAAACACAAGTACTTGTTGCCCAAGTTGATAGTCATGCTCATCTTGGGTGAAAATTCATGTGCACGGTGCTCCCCTGACATCTATTCAATCTGCCATTGTGGGTTAGGAATTCTAATGAAGGAGAGCACATCAGGGTGCTGCTTGCTCTCTTTATAGAACAGAATAGCGCTGTATGTACAATTTTCATTTGTTCATCTGTTGCTGAAACTACTGCGAACCATTGTTTCCAGTGGCAGTTGTCTGATGTCTAGCAGAGTTCACTATAGGACTTAACTGACCAAAATCTGGAAGTGTCAAATCTTATCTGGACATATGCAAGATGCTGCTCCTATGTAGTGGGACAGCAGGATCCTGAACAGCTACTCCTTAGAAAACCTAAAGCTAGGTTCAGAGCTGCATTGGGAACAGGAGTTCCAGTGTGGCTCCCGGGGGCTGGTACTTTGCCAACTGTTCGGTCACCCACACGGTTGGGCTGGTTCTTAGAGAACCAGCATTTGCACATTTTACATGAAGCGCTACTAAACCACCCACCATTCAGTTCTATGGGCTGCTGCAGGTATGAAGCAGTAACTGTACTGCCACTTTTAAGACTTCCAGCAAGATCAGCAATTTATCTGTTATAAACAATGAAACAGAAAAAGTAGCAGACTCTTTAGGGCATAAAATGTAGACAAAGCCATAAACAAAGCAAAAGCTGACTAATATGTGCAGAATAGATGGCAAGATGGCTTCCTTGATGGCAAGCTACATACAGTGTGTAAGTATTCTACTATTAGCCTCTCTACTTATCAAACAAGCGAGAGCCTGAAACATAAAAGCTGAAGAATTCTGGAAATAAAATTGATGGACATCCCTGAGCCTGCCGATATCACATCCAAAATGGTGGTGCCCAGTAGCAGTTTGATAATTTGATACTGCCACAATCCGTTAAATAAAATACATGAAATGAAGCCATTTGACATCAAATCTATAGGGTGGATTGCTGCATATATTATTGGAGATTGAGTGTCCCCTCCAAAAGTAAAGTAGTAGCATACATAAATATCATTTAGGGTATGTTCAATGACAATACAGTTTATTTTAGTCTTACTTCCTGCCTTTAGACATAACAGAAAGCGGAAATCGTTCCAAAATAAGAAACATCTTCTACACAGTGGTATCAAAACAAATGACCCCCTTTGAAGATTTCTAATTAAATTCTAATTTTAGTGACAACTCAAAGTTTTAGAGCCCATCCCTGCCCATCTAAATAGTTTTCACCCAGTAGCAAAAGCAAAATGACTGCCACATTTCAAAGCAGATTGCACAAAATGTTTCATATTGCATATGTTTATAGAGACATGTATAATTATAGTATATACTGATTTTACAAAGGGTGGAGAGGGTTAGATAACCGCTCATTTTATGTCCCTGCAGTGGAGATTTTCCCTCTCTTCCTGTGTGGCCACCAAGACTACAACAAACTCACACACATATAGAATTACATATAGAATTACCAATAATTACACAATCATTGTTCTTTGTCTTTACTTCGTTAATAACAGAATATAAAAATGATAAAATTAAACCATAAAATATTTTGCAAAAACAGTGCCCAGCCAGGGGATTGAAACGTCCATTGTGCTGGTATACTACAGCTGGGGGAGAACATTTTTTTGTTGTACTGATAATAAAGCAATAGCCAAAAAAAGCAAAATCTGGTAAATAGGTATTGGCGAATAGGTGATGACATGAAAGTACTGTATATGAAAGGTCTTCTGCATTTCAAAATGGATTTGGTGCCACCTGTATCTTAGGTTTGCCATTTTGTCAATGTTAAGATAAATGGACAACATTACAGAATATTTAACTACATACAATGATGGTGCACATCAGTGGTTTAGATGTGAGTTATAAGGAAAACATGGATTACAAAAGGTGACCTAATCTTATTTCCTAGACTTTAGGCTTGTTTACATCTTACTCCTACGACCCTCCTTTTATTCCATCCAGACTTTTTATCATCCTGTAAAGCAGGAAGTTACCAAAATCTGCCGATCCAGGTACCTCGATAGTACAGTACTCAATGCAATGGACTTAAGCGTCTCTCATGTACCTAAACAAGCTGGTTATTTACTATTCCCCTGCACTGAAATCATCTAATTTGCTTCAGGACCCCACCACTGGATATCAAATATAAAGTGTTTAGTTCACACAGACATTTGCTAAACTTTAGATTTTCCAGGTTTATACAGCAGTTTATCAAGTTATGGTACTACAGGATTATACCTCCTGTGCCAAGGATGCTATTTTGATTTTCTGTGCTCTCAGCAGTTGCAGAGGAGAACTGATCTCACTAACAGAGGTTAGTGAAAAACTGTTTGGGAACAAGTTGTCCCTGTTTGCTGACGATCTTTTAATGTATATTTCGTCTCCACAGACTTCTATACCTGCGATTTTAGAGGAATTTGGGAAATTCGGGATGCTAAGTAATTTTAAAGTGAACTTCGACAAATCCAAAATACTAAATATCTCCCTTCTACCTCACCAGTTGCATTACCTTAAGAACCACACGAAGTTTAGGCATTGTAACGAGAAACTTAAATATCTGGGAGTTTTTATGTCGGCAAACCCGGCTAACTTATTTAAGTATAATTTTGAACCATTGTTGGTCAGATTAAAGGCGGAGTTAGGGAGATATAATTTACTTCCTCTCTCTTGGTTCGCCAGGATTAATACGCTCAAAATGGATGTTTTACCTAAATTACTATATGTTTTCCAGACGATTCCGATCTATTTATCACAGGCCTTTTTAGGCAAAATGCAGCAGCTGTGCAGCAAGTTTATGTGGAACAAGAGGCGCCCCAGAATAGCTCTCCGGTACCTTACTAGACCTAAAATATTGGGCGGAGCGGGGGTCCCTGATATCAGATGCTACTACAGAGCAGCTATAATGACCCGGGTAGTTGATTGGTTCCATAACAGGGATCGGAAGAGCTGGGTTCTGTTGGAAAATAGTCTGTCCCCTGTTTATCTTCGCTCTTTATTATGGATAGACAGGTCTAAGCTCCGTCCACACTGTTCGATTCCGATTATTACATCTGACCTTCTGAGGGAATGGGATATCCTGGTTAGAGGAGGCCATGTATCTTCTAAAGTAGGGCCCATGACCCCCTTGTTTGACAATCCCTCGTTCGCTCCTGCAATGAACGCAAAACAATTTTTATCCTGGACGGCTAGGGATCATAGGCAGATTTGTAGTGTTTTGCAGAATGGGAGGGTTCCGCTCCGCTCCTCTCCTCCTTAAACGCCAGGGTGCAGCGGATGCCGAACGCTTGGTTATTGCATTCTCAATTATCCTCTTTTATAACACAATTTTTGGCCACTTACCCCACACAAAGGAGCTTAACGGCATTCGAGCGGCTATTATGCTCTGAAAATAGGCCGATTCAAGTTATATCCCAGGTATATGAGATGCTAATCAGAATGTCTGCTAACAAGGATCCCACCTTTACGAGAATATGGGAGAAAGATTTGGGGGTGGCTATTTCCCCATTGGAGTGGGAAAAGGCTTTTGTCTTGACCCATAAGATGGCTCTACCGTGTAAGGCCCAAGAGACCAATTATAAAATCATCTCCAGGTGGTATGTGTGCCCCACGGACATACATCGTTTCTCCTCTTCGATTTCTGATCGGTGCTGGAGATGTGACACTCAACGGGGCACAATGTTACATATCTGGTGGGAGTGCCTGGGTATTCGTGAATTATGGAATCAGATAGCCGATATTTATAATACTGTGACTGGCTCTACCTTAAAGTTGACCCCTCAAATATCATTACTGTCCATTCTTCCTGGGTCAATCAAGACTTGCAAGAGAGATGTACTTAGACATTTTCTCACAGCAGCTAGAACAATTATACCCCGGAAGTGGAAGCAACCCTTGGTTCCCACCATGAGAGATTGGTTGGTGGAATTGGAAAAAATACAACGTATGGAGGGATTAATAGCAGAGGATGAGGATAAGACTGAACAATACAAGTTGACGTGGTCGGCTTGGGACTGGTTCAAAGAAAAGCCCCAATTTAAATCTATTTGGCAGTAGTCTTTGGAGAGTGTAAGTGAGGAGGATAGTTTGCCACATGTAGACCTATAGTGTGTTTTGGGTTTACACGTGCAATAGGCCAGTCGGACATTTCCCCCCCCCCCCCTTGCCCTATTCCTTGTTCCCCCCGGGCTAACCTGTGCCTTTGTTTTTGATTAGGAAACTATGGTAGCAATCTCGGTTGTAATCAGAGAGGGATTAGAGAGTGGTATAAAACTCTCGATGGTTATACAAGTTTTTGGTTTTCTTCTAACTGTTATGGTCTTTTATTCAGCCAATTAAAATTGATGGATATGGGGTGTTTCCGTGCTGTGTACTCTTCAACAAAAATTATTGTGTAATATATTTGTACGACCCCATTTTATTTTAAGTATATTTCTGTTCATGTGAAATGTCACTTTTTGTACAATGTGTTATTGTATTTAGGGCTACAAGACCTCATGTTTATGTATGTGATATTTTCTGTATCTGTTTTATTATGTTTTTGATCTTTAATAAAAACGGATTGAAACAAAAAAAACTGTTTGGGAGAGGAGTTCAACATAGGGGGAGTAATGTATGGAGCAAATTTTAGATTTGCCAAGAGTTTACTGTTAACACAGGTGAAAAGTCTGTTCTGATTTCAGTAAATGGGGGAGAAAGAGGCCTGTCTAAAAACGATAACATGCAGAATTCCTGCATAGTATGAGCACCCTGGGTGGCACAAGAGATAAGCAGGGTGACTATGCTGGGCTGGAAGACCAGTAGACAAATCTCCCCCTCTTCCATGCACTGACTCACTCTTACCTCTGACTAGTAACTGGTCAAAAAGACAAGCAGAGACTTTCAACTGCTCCATCTGACTCCAGAGGATGGATCTTTTTCAGGCCCTAAAATTATATATTATCTATATTATAAATAATGATATTACAAGGTAATTACAAAATGTACTAAGTACAAAATGTACTAACACCTTTCAAGGTGAGTTCAGCCCTAAACGTACCTTGTGAGATGACTTTACCATGTAAGCTTTCCAGAAGGTAATCGAACATTTCCTTCCCCATCAGTTGAATTTTGTGTAAAATCTACACCCTTCATAAGCCGATGCTATAATTGGTCTTTTCAGCTGCTTGATAAATAAAGGTAATCAGTTTGTACAAATATATTTATACAGTAAATAAAAAAGGAATCATATCTGTAATATTTGTTTATTAAAAGTACATTCACATTTTACATAAAGCATGTCATAAAGCACAAGGTGAATGATTTCTTTGGTGGGGACACACAATCTTAATTTTAACAAATGAGATTTTTCTTTTTTTTAGGCACTGGCAGAAAATAGGGCACCTAGTGTGAAATAGAGAATATGCTTATCTCATAATGGATACATTTATATGTACCAATTTTCCAGAACAACAGGAATTAGGCAGGTCCTTGGACAGAATTACAAAAAGGTTTAGAGCCCTGGAATACAATATAACTTCCACTGGAACAATCTGCATTGTTAAGTCTGAAGTTACATTTCCATTCATCATAAAACCAAGTCAAGTCTAGAGTAATATCAATTGTTAAGTGAACCTGTACCAATATGTTGTGCTCGCAGACATTGAACAAGCAGTTTAAGTACTTTAAAACAAGCCCCCATTCATCCCTGTAGCTAAAGGCATTGTGGAAAACAAATATAATCAAACCTTTACAACAAAAGAACTAAATTCTTTGACCCTTTTCAAGTATTTTCTATTGTAGCCAAATTGTGCCACCATTCTTAAACAAAAAATAAACTGTTGGAAATGCCATTTTAGGGTTTGTGTAAAAAGCTTTAGGGATTTTTATGAATGAATGACTTCACACTACAAGCACCTGGAGTGGTCTAGGGAGGCTGGGAGTATTAAAGTTTGAGTGCTTGTTAATAATATAACTTTGGATACTAAATTATTATAAAAGTCATTAGACCCAAATACAGATGGAGATTGATATCTGAGCAAATTAAACAAAATTATCACCTACACAATCCACCCCCAGGCACACTGCATTAGCAAATAATAACTCATGCACAGGACGCTGAAAAGTATCTTTCAATATCCAATCAAATGTACAACTGGCTGTGAGAACAAGGGTCAAGAGTAATGAATTACTTTCAATATCTGAAATTTCAGTTTCATCAACCTGCTGAAACATAAATACAGCCATAAAATGTTATAATGTTTTTTTGCAAATGGGTGCAGTGCCAGCAACACTTGCTGCTGAAGTATTTCACAGCTATGGGGGGTGGGGGTTGGTTAAAGCGTTTGGCTTAGATGCTAAATGACCTTGTCCTGACATGCTTTCAGAACACATATCTGAATAAACCTTTCATGGTAAAGTCTCAAAACCATAACATGGTAACAAAAAAACAGCAAAAAAAAGTCTATTACCATCAAATTACAAAAGGAAGATAAAAACTGCTATGCTATGGTTTCAATACAGTCCAATGGCAGAATGGAGTAAAACTGCCATATTATGGTCTCAAAACCTTCCAAAGAGAAACGGAGAAAAACTGCTCAGATCTCAAAAAAAATAATAATAAAAAGGATCAAAATAAGCACCTACAAAAGGTATATATTATTTGTATATAGTTGTGCAGAAGCATCCAGAAATAAAGACCCGCCATGGATGCTTTCTCCCCTTGTGCAAAGTGACTGGTCTTGTACCCACCCCCTCATGTTCTTTTTTTGCAAGCAAACTGTAGTGAACTTGTTGGGTTCCTTCCACAGCTCTGCTTTCTGCACATGCATAGAAAAGGGATGTCACTACCAAGTTTATTTAATAACTTAGCAAAGGCAGATTATAAGTAATTTTGGATCCTTTGTGACCATCAAGATGATATATATTTATATTTACAGACACACACACCCATATATTTCTAAATTTGTGTACTAGGAGTTCAGCTTTGAGACAAATGTGTTGTTCTATTATTTTTCATAATAGCATTGATTATATTAAAAAACCACAAAACAAAATACCAGATAAGACTGAACTTCACCAACTAGTTCAACTATCTAATGAAGCTGTATTACCCACAACATTTTTTAATAGGAGCATACTGCTAGAAATAAAATGAAACACAATAAATTGGAGCTCTGGTCAATGGCTTAAAAGACAATCTTTCTCTTAAGAAAAAAAACAAAACAAAAAAAACCCATGCAGTGCTAATAAAGCAAGCTTTAATGGGAATGTGCAAATACACAAATGTGTGCTTGTAGACTAATGCTGTTCTAGCTCAGGCTACAAGCTACAGAATAAGTGATTAGATGTACATAACCACTAACCAACCTCAGACAGCACTTAAAGGGAAAAAATGCTCTATAGGTCCGCTGTGTTTCTTAGGAAGGTGCGCTGCAGATGTCCCCAATACTGGAATATCAGCGGATAAATGTTATTCACTGAACATTATTTTTTAATATCTGCATATGAACCTCAGTGTCTAGGTAGCTCAGACATTCGATCTTTGATTAGACTGGCTGTGTCCTCTTAATTGCTGTTCTTGGTGTGACCCATTTTTTTTCCCCAAATCTCAAGTTTTCATCTACCTACCTTCTCGACAAATGTGTATCACTGCCATAGCCAAGTAAGACAGGATATGATTTCTGTGACTTGATAGGCATGGATAGCTGTGCAAACTATGAAAAACATAGGACAACAGGAATACTGGAGCTACCCAGGTAGCACCCTGTGCATGACCCCCAATCACCAATCAGAAGCACCTATTTGTGTTAGGAGGAGTTAAAGGCAGCCCTTTTGGCAAGTGATCCCTTTTCTAAGGTAAGGGAACAGATGGGGTATGCCTAACAAGGTCTGCACAGGGAGGTCCAATTTCATGGTTTATAGCAGTGGTCCCCAAGCTTTTGTACATCCTGGATCACCAAATGCATGGACTCCGGACTCCTCATGCGCAGGGAGCCGTGTGTCACTCAAAGGGGAAAAAACTTCCTCCCAGAATGACTTCATGATACCAGAACCCACCCACTCTCTCCCATGGCAGATCTGAGCCTGTAAGGTCCCTGGAAGACAGGCTCCGCAGCTCTCACCGTTGCGCCCCCAAGCGTTTTTTTTCTGACCCCTCTGGTAGGTGCACCGCCCAGAGAAGCGGCCCACCTATCAGGCAGCCGTGACCCACTAGTGGGCCACGGAGTGGGGGTTGGGGACCTCTGGCTTATAGGATATACAAAGTTATAATGAAATGCCTTGTGTAATTTATATAGCAGGAAAAGGGACCTAAAACTATTAAAAATAAGGTTTTCACTACAATGTCTGACTTTAGTTAGCTTTTAATGAATTCTTCACTAGGCTCATAATAAAAGTTTGGTTTGCTAATTTGTGGTAAAGCAGGGATTGGACATGATACATTGATGACATACCTTGTGTAATAGGTTGATGTAATAGGACAATGCATTGCAGGAAATAAGTGAGGCACACAACAAGGAGATTCTTTATCTTATAGAATTCTTGGTCCTGCTTTACAGTGGCCATTGTTGCAAATATATTAAAATAAAAGTGAAACTTTTTCTTCTTCTCATTAGCCCAAAATAAAGGGAAACTATACAGCAACAGCAGCGGGAAGGGACGTGGGTGAGGAAACGTCTGCTTTATGCTTGGCTGGCATGAATTTCCTACCAGGAGGTGCACACTGCCATCTATTTATTTCTTTAATCTCCATTGTATATTCTGGCTCCGAAATATAAAGCTGCGATTCAGCTTTCTGGAGGCATATCAATGCCTGAAACCTGGCTGACCTATTTTATATTGTTTCTGGGGTCCTCCTGTCAACAGGGAAATTTCATGGGGAATCCTATCTTCCTGAAAAACCAGGCAGCTTCAAAGGACACAGAATGGTGGATTATGTGATTAATTAAACCAGTCAAATGACAAGTCAGTGAAAGTCAAGCTGCAAATTTTGGGACAGGCCTGACAGTTTCAGACAAATCTTTTCATTAACTAGACTCTGTCTAAACGTTTCCTGCTAGTTTGCAAATTAAAGTGTCAGTTCACTTGAGGAGTTAAATTTATTGTATACAAAACTGGCCTTTTATCTTTTAAGGGTGACAGCAAGGACATCTCACTCGGCCACATTTTAGTGTTTGTCAAAGATTTTAGTAGTCACTCTGTCCTGCAAAGGGCAACAGCTAACAGCCAACAGAGATTTAGAGCAGTGCAAATCCTTGGAGGGCCAAAGAAAATGGCAGAGGGTAACAAGCTGAGAACAAGGTCAAATGCAAACAGCATTCATTTTTTAGACAGTTCAATTACGAACAGTAAACAGCCTGAAGTTCAGGAAAAGCAAAAACCAAATAAATACAAACCCAAACCAGATAAATACAAATGCCCCTTAAACAAATATACATGCTTGAAGTCCTGTTCTCACTTTAAGGTCCATTAATGGAGGAAGACTGGGGATCAGAACTGAAACAGAGTCATTATTATTATTAGCCAGTATTTATATAGCGCTGACATATTACGCACCAGTGTACAAAGTCTATAGTCATGTCACTAGCTGTACCTGAAAAGGGTCTCACAATCTAATGTCCCTACCATAGTCATATGTCATACAATATATAATACAGTCCAAGGTCAATTTTCTTTGGGGGTAAGCCAATTAACCTAACTGCATGTTTTGTTTTTGGATTGTGGGAGGATACCAGAGTACCTGGAGGAAACCCATGCAAACATGGAAAGAACCTGCAAACTCCAAGCGGTGTCCTGGCCGAGATACGAACCTGGGAGCTAGCGCTGCAAAGGCCAGAGTGCTAACACCACTGAGCCACTGTGCTGTAATGCTTTGTTTTGCATTGCATTAACATATATATCTATTGCTAGGTCCTGCTCTTTCAAAAGCACATTATGCACATTTATATGAGATGTGTTGGGCTGCGGAATGCAGCATGGTACCTTGCATGATTTTGAAAAATGCACAATTGCAGAGAGAATAAAGCCTAACATACAACAGAGGACATCTGCTGAAATCCATATGAAAAAAATCAAATGAAAACCTGGGTGAAGTGAAATATGTTGCCACTGTGGCATGACAGCGTCAGCTCAGAGACTCAAAAATTTGATCATAGCCAGGAAATTGGCATACTCAGAGGGAGGTCATCAGTGAAGGCCTACAGATATTAAATCAGTGTAAGTTTACAGGGAAAAAAATGGAGACAGAGATCCAAACAGAACTAACCGCTATGATTCCCACTGGTTATCCAAAATTCTCAGGCAAGAATTAAACTGGCTGTACTGATTGAATATTAGCATCATAAACAAGAAGTAAACAGCAATAACTGCTGCAACCACTGTACAACAGTACAAAATAGGAGACACAACCTGTATATATAAATTACCACATACATAATAACATATATGTACACATACACATATGTACAGTCAGTCAATTTACAACTCCTAATCTGCACACAATGACAACCTGCCTATATCCATATGGGTGTCATCTGCACAAATCTAAATATATAATATATATTCCATCAATATGTGAAAATGTAAATACATGCGTTTAAATACCTTATCAGTATTGTGGTTTGGATTTATTAGATTAGATCACCTATATAAATTTAAGAAAAAAAACGTAAAAAATGAACTGTCCAGAAATGAATTCTGGATCATATAAAAGGGGTGTTGCCCACTGTTAAGGTTTCACTGTGCTGAGAACATTTGAAAATTCTGACTGCACAGTCTGATGCCAGCTGCTTGGTCTGCGATTGTGGAACTCTGGGGAAATTCCAATTTATATCAGGGCGAAATAATTATAAAAAGTTACGTAGTATATCTCTGTAATATATACATATACACCCATGTTATTATCAATTTAAAAACCATGCAAGAACAAAAAAAATAATCTCCTGAAATTGCATTTATCCCTGAAGTCCTGTTGTGGGCTGACAACATACAAACTGGGGCAAACCCTATGCTAGATGCAGGGGCTCATCTGCCTGTGTCCTGGCACACATAGAAGCCTTATCACTAACTCAAGGTGGGGTCAGGTCTCTACTGCACTCCGTTACCCAACTAGAACTCCTAATATTCCAAGTACTGACTATGGAGAGTCAGGATTTATTCTTTTTACACCCAGGAACTCTTCTCTTCTGAACAGTGTTAGAGCAGATTCAGACCTGTAGCGGTATCAAGCGATCCTATGCAACCCTTGCCAGCCGTTTGGTCACTTGTACCACAGTGCTGCTCAGCACTCACTGCCACCCCGATTTATTCTTTATAGAGCTGTCACTGGAGACACTACTTGTAGCGTGTCCCCCCAAGGCAGTGGTTCACTGGCATGAGGAAGCGGTAAACACACTGCCATTCTAAACAATGCCTTGAGCACATAAGCCCAATGCTCAGATTTCCACTGATAAATAAAAAATGTAACAGCATTATTGTTAAACTGTATTTGTAGGTTTTATCCATGTGAAGATTAAAGGTTCAGGTTTGCAAATGATATCAGTTATAGCAACCACACCCATATAAAAATGATATAGATTCCTATTTAACCCATTATTAACCCCAATTAGCTTTTTTAATAGGTATTATTTTCTATCAATTTTTTAACCAAAAAATAAAGGTTAACTTTTTACATTTTATGGAGGTTGTATTAAAAAAAGCAAATAAAAAAACCTCCATTTTATTTGAAAACACTTTGCAGACTTTGTATTAGAAACCTAATTTAAATGATATTTAGTTAGATTATAATGAATTAAAAATTTGAATTCAAAGGGGAAAAATATTAGACTAAAATGTAAACTTATTATCTACAGTACTTTTATTTTATTTTTTATGGATATGTGGTGTGTACTTTATTCTAGAACAGGTTTCTTTTCCAGTACATGGTTGTGGGGCTAAGTGGTGTCTTGCAAAACTAACAAGACTGACCCTTTTCCCCCTCATCTTCACAACTGTAAGACTAATCATTCTGTAGCCCCAAGATAATAACTGAAAAGAGCAAGTGAATACTTAATATTGGATAGATCTAAATTTCTGATTTATTCAATAAGTTCTTTTTGCAGTATCAAACAATATTTACACAGGAAGATTTTAATTCTATATTTAACAAAAGATATATGCAATGCTAGGGTTTACCTACACCTAGTTTGGTTGGTGTCCCTATCTGCCCCTATCTGAGATGGCAGGTGCATCCATCTGGATGGAAACTTCATTCATGAGTTTCAAATGATATAGAATATGCAAACCACTGCAAGATAACACTACTGCGGTGACCTGGCAGTAGCAAAATTTCACCAATGCAATCTCCGAGAAGGCTATATGATAATAGCGCCCTCTTTATGCTGTAATGTCAAGTGTTCACTTCTAAACTGTTCTGGAATATGGGGCTTGCACTCACTACAGTGCCCTAAAAATCTGCCAAACCCACAGTGCCAAAAATGGTACAGCACAACTTCTCCATGTCTGTCTTCCTTTCTGAAAGCTGTCAATTAAACAGTCAAGAAGTCAGAAACATCTAAAAGATTTTGTATAATGTTCAATACTTTACAACAACTGTATTACAAAATAAAACCTTAACTGCCACATAAAAGCCAGTGTAGGAGTCAAACAAGAGCCAGGTAACCAAAGCCTTTGGCTTTTCTTAGGATCTTCCAATTTTCACAAGAAACATATGTTTCCTCTCTAAAAAATAAATAAAGCAAATTAAGATGAATTATTTTCTTTTCTACAAAAATATTCCAAATTACCATGAACACATTGGTTGGTGGAAATAAATAAAAAAAAATAATGAAGAAATAATTTTTAAAAAGTGGTTTTTCAAACTAGCTACTTTTTTTAAACTGATGCCACATGTCTTCAATTATGCATTGTGTGTCCCAAGGTGAACATGGGACAAAAAGTTTGAGCGTTATCGGAGATTATAACACCAGATGCATGTATCCTGTCCACTTCTAAAATGCTTCCATTGAGTATTGATTACTACCTCAAGGTCCAGTCAGGTCAGGTCCTGGCCACACAAAACACTGGCTATTGAGAGTCGGGATTTGTTCTGTTTACACCGAGCAAACTGCTTGACTTCTGAACAATGTTAGAACAGGATCAGACTAATATATATATTGGTCTATTATAATATATTTTTAGAGAGCGGTGTGGTTATTTAGTATAATAATAAATGCTGATAAAAAGTTAAAATGAAATGTTAAGCATCCTCTGGAAAAGAAGTTTCATTTTACTGGAAATCTTCTATTTACACACAAGCCCGAAACCTTTGCATGTACAGACATGCAAATTCAAATACAAAAAAAAAAAATGTATATATTATGGATTCAGTTGAGCAAGAATGTGGTGGAGTGTAGAGACGTATTGGAGAAACACACACACAAACATAGGCTAAAAGAAAATTTTCAACAAACTTGAGTTTCACTTAAAATCAAGAGGGTTCCGGGCACCTTTTTCAATTGTCTGGTTCCTAAATAATATATTTATTTGCTCTCTTCTGGGTATAAGTTACACTTTATGGCCAGAAGTATGCAGATAAACCTCGACAGGAGCACAAAGAAATGGCTCTATGAGATTGGTGTGGAGAACTTGAGTGGTCTAAACAGAGCTCATGCATAGTGAAGACTGTTTATAGTGCAGGTGCTTTTAAATATACATTTACTAGCAAAGTGGACCCTTATTGATATTTGCAAAAATGACAGTCAATGCCATGATACATCAGTGTTCCACCACAAATTACCATAACAGTCTTCACGCTTGACAAATCCTTTAATCATTTGCCAAACTGCCATCTAAAGATGACTTATTTTTTCAAAGACAGGATTTCCTACTTCCATCCTGCTTCCTCCTTGACTTTCAAGTTTCACTTCAAGTAGGTAAAAAGATGGTGAAGTGGTTTATGCAGAGGTTGTCTGCTTCCCCTCACTTCTGCGTTTTGACCAATATTCCCTGTAGATTCCATCAAAGAGCTCCTTGCATGGTATGATGGCCTTAAGCTTGGCACAGATCAGAAATGAACCAGCCATTTTTCGGTGCAAGGAATATGTTTCTTCGGGTGGAGGAGTAAGTCGGTGCTTCAGCATCACAGGGATCAAGTCATGGATCCTTTTGGTTGTGTTCTGCATACCAAAATTGAAGGGCTTCTCAGATGCAAAGGCCTCTCCTAGGATCATGACAGCATCTACATGTGCTTCTTCAAACACCTGGGGAACAAAACCAACAAACACTTACAATAAGGTACATAGATAGCATAGTTTAGCTGGCACAAATGGACTAACATTCTACAATCTGTACCATCTCCTTTAGATTCATTAAAACAATGTATCATGTTGGCCTATCTAACAATATATCCAATCAATGGGACCATTTGACTTTATAGTTAGCTTTGACAAAAGCCAACCATAGGTTTAAATCCAAAAACAGGTGTAGCTCACGAGCAATGCACAGACACAGAGACTGTGAAACCTTTTGTCTCTAAGCATATAAAAACTATTTTTGACATTCACAATGGCAAGTAAGATTTCAAAATTACTGAATTAAGTAGTCTTTGGAAGGTCTGTACTTAAAGAGAATGGAGAAAAATGCTGGACTAGCTCATAGTTTTCTGTACTTTGAGTACATTAGGAAAGTTGGGAAAAAAAGGATATGTTATTTGCATACTTGTTCCAGGTAAGTCATATAAGACATGTTTACTTTTCATAAAGTCAGCTGACTCAAAGCCTAGATATTAAATTAACAAATAGGCCGGTTTCCATACAAATATATACAGGTAGTCCCCAGGTTACATACGAGATAGGGACGGTAGGTTTGTTCTTAAGTTAAATTTGTATGTAAGTCAGAACAGGTACATTTTTTTAATAAATGCAATTTGGACAGATGTTGTCTCAAAATATTATTAGGCAGCATGGTGTCAGTTACTGTATAAAATCCTCACTAACAAAGCAAAAAAAAAAAAAAAAAAAAAAATTTTTATGGAGCCTAGACATTTATTAACTTCTGGAGCAAGCTGTGCTTTGATATGCAAAAAGAAACAACTGCAGAAGTTTATCTTGGTCTTTAAAGAGTTACTGCTTAGTTTGTCTTGGTCTTTAAAGAGAGGCTGCATAAAAAGCTCACCCTCGAAGATCACCCACAACCTCAGCTGTGTTTAGTAAATGATTTCTTCTGCAAGTCATGCAAACAGCCCCCTTTAAGTATCCAGGAGGCGTCTGTCCCTATTTCGGATGTTCTTAACCCAGGGACTACCTGTAATCCTAAACTGTACACAGTCCTAAGTATGCTCACAAAACATTTAAATTGAAGCGAAACTCTGGGGAAAGCTAGAAACCCTCAAAAGCCCTTTTATACTTACCTTTTTCCTTTTTGGTGCTTTCCCTTTTTCATTCCGACAATCCCTATTGAAGGCTGTAACTGTTTTTACTTACAGAAAATAAATGGAAAATTTCCCCGATGGCCACAGACAGCAAAGAATAAAATACCTTTTTTACCTAACCTTACCCTAAAAGATGTTGTATATACATATGTTTTAGTAAATGATATATAAAAAAAAAAAAATTACAGTAGGACACGAGTTAGACCTGACTTACTAATATTTAAGCCTTCACTCATTTTGCTACAATAACCTGTTGAAATTTACCTGAATTACCCTTTCAACCATTGAACATAGCATAAAGGAGCCGTTACCTTGTTTCAAACAAGATATCATATATTGGTCATGCTTTATTTTCCCCATCTGACTCCTTTAATAACCTTTACAACAAAATGCAAATATCAAAGTTCTAAATACAGATAACTAGCTGTCTCTGACTAATTTGCCGACATTGCAACATTTGCTATGTGTAGTTGGTACAATTAATCCAGGGGGAACTCTGTACTCAGCTACAGCTGGGAAAGGTAGTTGCTGTAGTATAATCTGCAATTTAACAGATCATTAATATAAAAGGATGTCCTGAGCTTTTCTGTACACCAAATACCAATTACAATGGGTTCAGAAGAAATAGGCTGCCTTATGTGTCTATAGAGGGAGGACATTGAACAATGGAAATAGAGTGCAGCAATGTCCCAGGCAGTGTCTGTACAGACATCATGTTCCTCACAGCACAGAAAGATAGTCACAACCATTTTCTGAAAAAGCATAGAATCAGCTAAACCCTACATTCTTATTCTCTACAACACATTTTGCACAGTTCATTGCATCATGCCTGGCCAACCACTGACTGCATATCTGAACACTATATACCATCAATGGACAAGGCAAGGACATCTCTACTAATCAAAATGCTGCAATTGGAGTTTAGTGTTTGCAATCTTACCATATATACCTCAAAAAGATGTAGATAAGTTAAGTACCCTTTAAAATACAGCTATAGCCTACCATTAAAAAATATGTACTGCAGAACAAAATTATAAATGTATCAGAAGTTACATTTTTCTCTGAGTCTCCCTTCAAAGCTCCACAAACACAGTAAAGTCTACCGAATGCACCCTTGGTTGGTATTGGTGTAGCAACAATGCTGCACTGTTGCAGAATTCAGAGCAGTATTGTTACTCTTTTGTAGGCTATGCCTGTTTCCACTGCAGTGGGATGGTAAAAAAATGTTGCATAGATAATACTATCAGCATACTTTGGCAATGTTCTCAAAACTACTGATTCTCACGCCTGTAATTTGTCAAGCAGCACCTAGTTACACCTAGTCTTGCCCAATGCTTTCTCGATTGACATCACTACCAGCTACACTCCAAAACTGTGAGCTGCAGTGCCTGAGAGGGTAAAAATATAAAGGTGAAACAATTTTTTTTGCTTACTTTAAGAAAACCTTTGGTAGTTGTTTTAGTATTTGTTTAGCATGTCAAAGAAGAGCCTTTAGTTGTATTTTACAATATGTTTCCTATAGCATTGACTTGCCTTTTTCCTGTCAATAATTTAGTCAAGAGAAGCAAATTGTATTAAATGGCATTTTTTGGGTATTGTCAAATACAACTCACTCTCCTACTACAATGTGACAGTGTTGGTGGTGCCCAGAGACAAGTGGCCACATGTTTGTATAGTGGACTTTGGAAATTAGTTTGGGGCTTAAATGAGGCTTCCTTCTCCAATGTTTTAGGCCAACCAAAACAGTGTGTACCATCACAAAGCATCCCTTCAGCGTCCCAGCTTGCTTTAGGAAAATGCCTGGAGTTCCACTTTAAAAAGACACTTCATGTATCGTTTGAAGATTCTACAGTTGATTTTATTATCGGTGTGTGCAATGCCTATCTTGTGCCCATATCCCAGAGCTTTATGGTGTCACTGTCAGGCTTTTGGGGCTAGATGTCATTTATCAGACATAATAAACATACAATGGTACCATTTGCCCATCACTTACCTTTGTTTCATACCCAGTCAGAAATTTAAGATCTCTTGATTTCTGGAGAACTTTTGCACGATCCCCTTCTGCTGCTGCTTTGACAACCTGCATGGGTGAGAATCCTGTTCAGTCATCAAAACTCTAAGAACATCATGCGTAGGTTATCTGAAGAAAGCACTGTGTACAGCTCCCAATCAGATTGTTCCTTTCATATTTACAGCCCAGAGAGAAAAGGAAAATGAAAACCTGACTGCCCACAGTAACATGTGCATTCTATCTTAGGAATCTTCATTTTCGAAAGTTTTAAAAAGTTTTTAAAAGTGTCAGTAAAGAGTAACATTTACATTTCCCCAGAACAGGGCTCCAAATCCTAATTCAGAAACAGACTGTCACATCTTAGTGTCATCCAGAGTGAACAACGTGGGAAGAAGCAGCAAGGTTTAGTATAGGAAGACTGAGTAAAGAACAAATTATGAATGTCCTATTATTGCTTCAACAGAGAACCCTACAACCCTAACTCTATATTTCTCCAACTGAAATGATAGATGGGTTTCTGACAATAGAACTGTAATTTTACTGATACTCATCAAATAAAATGTAAATCAGGGCCCCATCTGGGATTTGCCATTAAAAGCCATCTAAATTAAAGCCATCCTGTTGCCTCCCCAACTCCTAAATAAATGCTCAAGTGGTGACCTTACTACACATGTGCAGACCTAATGCTGGTGTTAGAATGTTTGCATAGGAGGAAAGAAACCAGGAATGTGCGGCGTGGCAGTAGTTGTGTCTACCCAATGTCGCATCCCTGATAAGGAGTACCATTTACATTCTTGAGTGTTGGTGAGGGGCAAAGGATACCTGTATTTACTGTACATGGGACAAAAGGGCGATAAACAGTGGTTATCCTATGACCAGGCCTAAAAAAAAACTCATTGTTACAAAAAACTTTTTGGCACAAATTTTCTGGGAGGAAATGTAATATTAATTAACAAATTAACAATAAATTACAGTGTTCTCCCCAGCCCCTTTTAGCCGGGTGCACTACCCGGCACTTTTTAGTAACCACCTGGCTGTTTTTGGGTGGTTACTGATGAGTTGGGTCACAATACAAGGACTGCCACCCGCCTAAAATTTCTTCCCACCCATCTTAAAAAAATTTCTGGGTTGAGCACTGAATTAACCAAAAAAAGTTTTACTTTTAGCAAAGAGTGACTCTCAATTTGATAACACAGTGAGCACAATCTATGAATTATGTAGAATATACACAGACACCTATGATATAAACAAATGTATAGTGACAGAGTGTACAAAGATCCGGGTTTGTATTGCTCTAAGTTTCTGGCAGGGAGATTCACTCTACTTGTCCAAGTGGCAACTGTCAAGAGTTAAAGAGTAATGTGAAATCCTTGTGGTTCTGAATTTAAACAGTGATCTAGAGAATGTAAAAAGGTGCATACTATACTACAAACTACATACCTCAATATAATCATCAGTGAAATTTTCCCCAAATTCACGACTGGCTCCAAAGTCCAATAGCGTTACCTAGAACATGAAAGTCTGTTATAATATATAGAATATAGATTGCTGCTAATTTTAAGACAAAAAAAGCTGTTCAGTTGCAAAACTTAGGTAGGAACATTGTAAATATTCCATGTTCCAAACACTTTTCATTCATGGACCACTAATGACCCTTGTAGCAATGAACTGTTAGTTTTAGCTAGGAAGAAAACTGCATGAGGGAAGTGCATGCATGGCAAAAACAGACATCACCCAGCACTTTTGTTTTCGCTCCTCTGGCTATCAGTTGTCTTTCAGCAACTATTCACCCAAGCCCTCAGCAGCTCCTATTGGATCAAATTAAGAAAAAGTCTGCTATCAATTGTGGCCAGTCAGTGGTGACAAAAGGGGTGGTGGAGGTGGCAAAGTGAGTAAATATGTGTTGCTAAGAAGGTGGGGGATAGCAGCATGCTGAGCATGTAAGGTAGGATTTAGGAACAGCGGTGTAAGCACATTCCAGCTTTACCTATATGTACCTTTACCTATATATATCAAACTCACCTTGTTGACCTCAGCATCATAGAAAAAGTTTGACCAATTTGGATCAGTCTGCATGAAGCGAAACTGAAATACTTCCTGCAGGCAAAGGCGTAAAATGTTGTATGAAATCTAAAAAAAAAGGAAAAAAAAAATTAACAAAAATATGGACAATTTATCAGCTAAACTTACACATATTCTATGTTTTTTTACAGATAAATACAAGCTAAAAACCTGCATAAAGAGAAAAGCACCAGATTTGGCCTCCATGAAAAGCCACATTGACTATTATCACAAAAATGGGCAAATATATAATTGCTTACATGGGGGAGACTGATGAATTGCAATTCTTACCTCATTACGAGTTTCTTGGTCCATTTCAGCACACTGGTCCAGTGGTACCCCAGACACCAGTTCAACAGTCAGCAACCTCTTAGTAGTAAGGTCATCAATCACTTGAGGGACACTGAAGTAGGGGTCATCTTGGAGTAGCTCTCTGTAATGTAAAGATGGATTGAGATTAGACGGAGTTGGAAAGATTGACAACATGAAAAAAGAAGTCCAGGCTAGTAAATGTGCCATAAACAGCAATATGACAAAAATGTAAAAAATGTGCTTAATCAGAATGACAATCTACATGTCCAATGTAGTATATGTACATGCACATTAAACATGTGATTAGAAACCCCTTATGACTAAGGGAAGACCTGCAGAAGAATCAAGTAACCTCCATGCCAATCCCAGCAGCTGGTACTTCTTCACTACTCAGACCTTTGCACCGCAGTGTTGGGTCCTAAAAAAAACAGCATCTGCTGGTTTGACAGTGGGCAATTTTGTACCATTTACTGCTGCCCCCATTCATTTTCTCTGGGGCTGTGTGGTTAGAAGCTGCTTGTCGAGTGGCAGCAGTTCACTGACATGAGGAAGCAATAACAGCACCGAAACCTCACTGCCAGTCTGAATATAGCCTAAAAAAAAGCTAACATCACAACCATCATAATAGTTGGGGAAGGGTGTGTGTCCTGCACATGGCCGGGTAGGAACGCAAGTCTCAGAGCCCCACACAGAGTGCTTTTTCTTGGGGCTATTTCTCTTCATAATGCCAACAAAACCACCGAAGACTGGGCACAATAAGGGGGATTCCTCTTGCTACACAACGCGGACAGCGGGGAACCAGTGACATAGCAGGTTTTTTTTCCAAGACACTGCCGGCCACAGAAGATCCCGGAGGGAAGACAAGATGGCGGACGCACCATGCTGTTCTACTACCTCACAACTATCTCATCACTCCATTGATGATTCAGATCCTCCTTCCTCACCCTTATCTACAAGTGAGCAAGAATCTCCCTAAGCTTTAAAAGAAATCAGGGCATTTCTCCACTCTCTGCCTACCAGATCTGATTTAGAGACTCACACATGTAGAATAGAAGCATCTTTTAAACAGGAGCTTGCTGAAATTAGGCAAAGCTTAGAATCTACACAATCTACACAATCACATTATTATTATTATTAAACAGGATTTATATAGCGCCAACATATTACGCAGCGCTGTACATTAAATAGGGATTGCAAATGACAGACTAATACAGACAGTGATACAGGAGGAGAGGACCCTGCCCCAAAGAGCTTACAATCTAGTAGGTGGGGGAATTTCACACACAAAGGATGTGAGATATGTAGTGTCACATGTATCATCCTTACAAGTGGAACAAACGTCCTTATCTCTCAGAATGTCTAAGATGGAGAACCAAGTGGCAATTCATACCCGCCAACTTCACTCCACTGCTTATTCTTTGGATGATTTGGAAAATCGCAAAAGGAGAAATATTGTCAGAATCTGCGGTTTACCCGAGGCCACTACTACTCCAGATCTTATGGCCACTGTAGAAGGGATTTTTAATCTCTTACTAAACAGGCCTGTAACCACTGAAATTCTTTTTGAAGCCTTCTGATGTATTACGTCCAAGGGACGTCATATGTAGAGTACACTACTTTCATGTTCGAGAATACATCATTCCACGGAAGAAACGTGTTCTAGATTTTGATGGCGTACAGTTGTAATTTTTGCCAGACTTATCTAGGTGCACGTTAGCAATGCGCAAAACTCTTAAACCACTGTTGGAGGAATTAAAATAAAAAGATATCCCCTATAGATAGGGTTTCCCCAACTACATATCCCCTCCCAAAGGCAGATGTTGACCTTTAAGAATATTGATGACCTCCCAAAAATCATTAAAGCACTTGAATTACCAACTATTGAGCTCCCTCAATGGCACCAGGCAGTTGCTGGTTTCTGAACTGTTTTTGGAAAGTTTTTGGATACTTTCAGTTTATTTTTGCCTCTTCTTCAGATGTTTTCTAATGCACATTTTCTTATTGGAATATGATGGTTTTGAACCAAATTGCCCCCTTCAGGTCTACAATCTAAGAGGTTTTTCTCTATCCACTATATCTATCGGTTTTACAGAACTACCTCGAGGAGTGATCGGTCTATGCTGTGGATACTGGCTCATGACTATAATCTCATCACGTGACTGTAGGCATAAGGAAGCGGCCTATACTTACCGCTGATCATGTACGCCTTCATATACGCTTATGCTTCAGTTGACCCGGATGGCCTTCTGCTGAGATTGTTCCCGGTATGTGTTAAACTGCTTATTTTATTCTTCACTCCCTTTCTACAAATAGGAAGACCTTTTGGAATGAATATTTGATAGAGGTTGCGACATCATTTGGACACTGGATCATATTCCAGGTTTCAATTTGTGTCTATATGTAGGCCTATATATGTTAGTTGTTTTTCTTGGGAGTTTCATATTGTGCTTAATTGTTTAAAGAGGAGTTGTTTATCTCTGTTTAATACAACAATGCCTCTGTGTGGCAGCACCTCATGTTGCTACAGGTTAAAAGCCCTCTACGCCCCCACGTAGGGCTTTTAACTGTATAGGGTTTTTCCCCTTTTTTTCTAAGTCAGATTCCCTATGCCAGGGGCCTAGCGAGTAACTATCTTACTTGCCTTTTACTTTTCTTTCTTTTTTCGGCTTTTCTTTCTTATTTGTTCCTGTCCTTTGGTTTTTCCCCTTTCTCTGTCCTACCTTTTAGTCTTTTCCCCTCACCTGCCTTGATTAGTATTATATTCTGTCGAAGCACTTAAATTAACAAGTACCATTTTATAGGATGACCAGTCCAAAATTCTGCACTTATAATGTGCAAGGCTTTAATGTCTCCAATAAACTGTCCCAGGTACTTTATGCTTTGCACAAACAAAAAGGTGGGGATCCTCTTTTACAAGAAACCCACTACCTCTCAGGTCATATACCTCAGACCTGCACCAGATATTTCCCGCACTGGTTTCACAGCACCAAACCTATGTCCAAATATAAAGGGGTATCTATTGGCATCCATAAGTCTGTTCTATACACTGTACTAGATCAACAATCTGATCCAATGGGTAGATATTTAATTTTTGAAAATAGGGCTTTATGGAAAGACCTACACCCTAGCAAATCTATCTTCCTAATCATGCCCTGATCCAATATGGAATCGATGTTTTGCACAAGTTGATGTGTTTTAGAGATGGTCAGGTCATTATTGGGGGAGACTTCAATTTTGTGCTAGAACCTTCCATTGACTCCTCATCAGGAGGTGGCCCGTATTCGAGGTACAGGCTGACACGATTTAAGCAAGCTCTTGTCCAATTTTTCCTAGTAGATGTGTGGAGAGTTACCCATTTGAATGATAAAGATTATGCTTTTTTTCTCTCCGGCACATAATTTGTACCATCAACATATCCTGGTAACCCCACATGAAGCTTCCATAGGGAATTTCCTCTGGTCTGACCATGCACCATTTTTTTTGTATCTCAGGGGGTCACGGATGTACCTAAATCTTCCTTCACATGGAAATTAAATGACAATCTGCTGTTTGACCCAGATTGTGCGCAGGAACATCTGCAAACATTTTCTATCAGACCATGCCACAGATGATACGCCCCTACCTATTCAGTGCGGGGCACTTAAATGTGTACTGCGAGGCCATTTGATCAAACATGCAGCTAGGCTTAAAAAACACAAATCCGCAACTATCAAAGATCTGTTGGCGGCTATTGATTCTTTGGAAAAGGCAATAAACAGAAACCTAACACGGGGCTCTTGCTATCTTAGTCCCAGAAAAAGCAACAAGTGAGACTGCTTCTGGATGAATTTTCTCTTAAGCTGAGAGATAGAACCTGTAAATTATTCTATCAACAGGGTGACAATCCTGGGAGGTTTCTAGATCCTAGAAATAATAGTATCACAGTGCCTTGTATACGTCAGAAGTCTGGACAGAAAACCTTCAACCCGCAGACAATTGTCTCTTTTTTTCAAGAATTTTACTCAGACTCATACAATCTGAAAGGGAAATTTGCGGATATGGATCCTGATCTCTTTTGGTCCAAGGTACATGACTACATTTCTGACACAGCAATACCAACTTTACCTGCAGAAAATAAATCCCAATTAGACAACCCTTTTACCGAATTAGAATTACAAGCATGTATCTCTTCTCTAGTACCTGGTAAGACCCCGGGCCCTGATGGGTTCACCCCTAGGTTTTACAAGATGTTCCAGGAACCTATTTCACCATTTCTACTTTCTGTATTTAATACAGTGTCGGCCACCTCTGTGTTTCCCATCCAATCCTTACAGGCTCACATAACAGTGATACTCAAACCAGGTCAGGATCATACTATGTGTAGTAACTACCAGCCAATTTCTTTAACTAACCTGGACATCCGGCTCTATTCCAAGCTATTGGCCAATTGATTGAAGCCTTACTGCCTCATCTTATCCATCTTGACAGGCATGTTTTGTGATGGGACGGGAAATATGAGACAATACCCTAAAAGCAGTCTCTTGGATAAATTCTGTTGGAAAATCCACAGTCCCAACTTGTATTTTATGGGTTGATGCTGAAAAAGCTTTCGACTGTGTACACTTCAGGAAACCTTGAAACAAATAGGACTGGGTCCGAATGTGTTAGGTTCGTACACAAGCTCTATACACTGGCCTAACCACCATTGATTATGTAGGAAATGGAAAGGTTTGGTTTGCTAAGCAATTATTTAAGGGTAATTGTGATAAAACAGGAGCCTTAAATATATCAGTACCACCTGCAAAGGTGTCGTTTTAAAAAGTAATTTTCCTTTTAGATGGCAAACCCAAGCTATTACATTTTTAGGGGTCACTATTCCATCTAATCTGTCTAATACTGCTGAATTAAGCTACAAACCCTTGTTGAGGACTATAGACTCTGCTTTACGCTCATAAAATAATTTACAACTTTTATGGCTGGGAAGGGTGAATGTGGTTAAAATGGACATTCTGCCTAAGGTCTTGTACTTCTTCTCCACGCTTGCATTTCCCCCTCCTAAATATTACTTTTCCCGTTTGGATTATATGACCTACTCCTATATTTGGCATGGGAAAAAAGCCTGTATAAATCGATTAATCCTCACTAGAAAGAAGCTTACAGGTGTCCTAGCCGTCCCTGATTTCAAACTGTACTACAAAGCTGCAGTACTTAATAGAATACTAGACTGGACTCACAATAAGAAACACAAAGCTTGGGTGAATATTGATGAATCAATGTTCTCAGGTCTTTTACATTTAGCCCCCTGGATCCGGCCACAATTTAGACCCCCATTCACCTTTTATACCACCTACTGTATCTCAGACTCTATTGGTATGGGACGATCTGCTGAAGCAAGAGGTCCTTTCCTCTACACCTGGGCCACTGCCGTTTTTCTAAATTTCGGAGTTTATCCCATCTTTCTAATTTAGAATATCAGTGATCATTCCAGAATCAGCCAGATACTCATTAGAGGAGATATCCCTTCCATGCAGGACTTAAGGGTGCCTGGACACCAAGACCGAATTACCTGGTTGACGTATTTCCAACTGCAAGATTTTTTCCAATCTCAGCGCCCATTGACCAACATTTCTAGACCCCTTACCACTTTTGAATCTCTTATTTTGCAAAATGATAGAGTGACTTATTGCATAGCGTCCATATATGATATTCTCTTAACGGAACTCCGGACCACCACTGTCCATTTTTTATTTTTATTTTTTTTAAATACTGGGAACGTGAATTAGGATGTTAGACCCTGATGAGATAGAAAAATCGTGTGCATATGTACATAAATTATCTATATCAGCTAGAGACCAGGAAAGAAGTTATAAGTTTCTTAGCAAATGGTACGAATGTCCAATAGCCATAAAGAGATTTGACCCCACATATTCCCCCATCTGCTGGAGATGTGGACATAACCCTGGCTCTATGTTGCACATCTGGAGTTCTTGCCTGCCTATTGCTACATTGTGGAATAAGATATTTGCAGTCTACAAAAGGATTATGGATGAGGATTTATCCCCACGTTCATACATTACTTTGTTCGCTATTCTTCCTGGCTCTTATTAAGCTATAAAAAGAGGTCTTTTGCGACACTTTATAGTGGCTGGACAAAGGATTATTGCTCGTCATTTCCTCTGAAGGAACTATTGTTGAATGGATTACAGAAATGGATAGTATAGCAAGTTTTGAATGCCAAATACTCCAGGAGAAGACTGAGTCGCGTCACAACATAGAATGAGATATATGGGAAATGTTTAGTCTGTCCCCCGATGTTCAAACACACCTCCAGTGAACAAGACAAAGTATGATTCTAATAGGATTGTGTTCCTTTTCCAACTTAATATGGTGACTGTGCTTTCCTGGGTTAACTTAATACATATTGGGTCAGCAACAACGTATGGGTATAATTGACAGCAGAATTTGTATATCCTGACTAGCCATGTGATCTGACGCTTTCTATGTAAAATGATTTTTGAATCCTTGTATGGTACTATTTAATACTATTATTTCATGTCATTGCATTTTTCCTGGGTCTCCCCCTCCCCCCCCTCCTTGGTTGTTTCAGAATTATATTTTTCTTTGTCTGTCTGTAATTTTGTTGAATTGTCAATAAAGACCTACTATACATAATAGCTGGGGAAAAGGTGGGATACAATAAAACATTGTAGGGATCAAAATATATCTATGTAAATCAAAACATTAGCATTATACAAAAAAAATATCTTACATAATATATAATATTATGTAAAGGGCTGTACTACAGCAGAACTATCACTAGTCGGCACTATATCTCATTTATAAAACTGACCAACATCCCATTCCTACCTATAGGAATAGAACTTTCCAGACTAAGCATTTCAAAAGCACAACAGTCCTTCACTATGAGCACCACAATGCATACATGTGCTGTGTGCGTGATCTGTAAAAAAGTGCAGGCCTGTTAAAAAGGTAAATTGTAGAGCAATGATAGAAGCTCTTGCACTGCATGATCACTGCACCCTGTTTAAAGTTTAACTATCAGTAAAATGACATACATATTGTAGTCAATTACTAGAATTAGTGAAGAAGTTTTTTTGTTTTTCTGAAACTTTGTAACAACAAGTCTACCATTCTCATTACAGTCATACCTGACCAATAAACCAAGCCGAGAGGGAACCACAGCCTCCATATAAAAGGTGAGCAAAAATGGCTACATACAAGTATATTTACAAACTATACACATAACTAAGGTTATTAAAATAATAGTAGCAGCTGACTATCTCAAACATAAAATTCTTATGTGCTAGACATTTGTATAGCAGTGTGCAAAGTGATCCATGTTTAAATGTGGATTAGGTTAACTACAGTTCTTGCGTCCTTTTCAAACACCCTTTGCATTAATGTAGATTTACCTGAATTTTTTGCCGCACTCAGCTTCACGCAGGTAGTCACACTCCCAGGACAGCTCTTTCTGTAGGACCTGAACACTATTTTCAGGAAACAAACCTAGCCATAGAGCAAACAAATTTTACTTGGCTGCTGTTACACAACAAAAAAAGTTAACATGATTAAAAACTGTTTACCACTTAAATGATAAAAAAGTGCTGGTGTAAACACAATATTATAGTTTTCTAAATGACGGACATCATTCTTACCATCAGGAAGAACAAGGCTCATCTTGAGGACTGACAGCAGATTATTTACATCACTCCTGATGCTCTGAGCAATTCCAGGATACTTACGAGGGAGACAAAGGGAAACAAACCAGAGTTAAAACATAAAACCAAACCCACCATGTCATATCTGGCTTTATTTTTCCCCTAAAATCTCTGAACAGAAGTAGGTAGATTATGCACTAAGAGCCAATTTCTCCTGACACTAGGACTACGTACACACGTGCAATAATTGTCCTTGGAAAAGATCTTTAACAATCCTTACCAACGACAAAAGACAAACAGCACTGTTCTGCTCTATGGAGAGGGGAGGGGGAGAACGACAAAGCGGCACTCCGCTGCGCCCCTCCCTCTTAATATTTCATACTTTCATTACGATGGTTCGTGGATCCGCAAGGACGAATCCATGAACGACAAGCGCTGTACACATGCAAGATTCTCGTCCGATACACATGCAAGATTCTCTTGGACGTCTCGTCCACCAGGGAGATGGCAAATTTGTCAAAGATGTGCATCTGCCTGTCACAAGGGAGAATACACTTGTAGACATTTGAGTGTGACATGGCAGGTTATGTCAGGACAGATAATGCAGATGAGTAGTTTTTGTATATGTATGTATATTTGTATATTTGTATGTGTACATATTACAATCCTTATCAATGTAAATGGAAGGGAGGCTCAGAGCTACTACCTTCACCAAGACCCCATCCATCTTAAATCAATTTCAGTACACTCACCTGAATCTTCATAGCCACCTCACGACCATCCTTCAGTCTGCCAAGGTGCACCTGGCCAATAGATGCTGCTGCAAAGGGTCGCTCTTCAAAATATGCCAGCTTGTCTCTCCATTCAGGACCCAGCTCTTCCTTCAGGACTTCCTGTGAAAACAAAGGAACAACTTAGCTCTCTCTGGACAATGTTAACCAAGATCTCCAATAAATCCCAAAATATTGTCACACTCACAGTCATCTGCCAACTTGGCATATAATCTGCACTCTGTCTAACTCTCTCAAATATCTTCTGCAGCTGTGGGCTAATAAAGCTGTTATCTGTGAAAAAGAGAGACACAAAAAGATTGCATTTGTTTATTTGAACCCATATAAATAATGACAGAATTGATAAAACAGATACATGGAAATCCTTTCACCTAGCACTGCACATTATCCACTACAGTTTTCTGCCCAGTAAGGAGCACAGCAAATATCACAGTGGCAACAGCTATAGAAGCTCAAGGCACAGAAGTGTAAAGGACCAATAAGACAACAGAAGGTAAAACAGTACTCTCTGTCTTGGACACACCTAACATGTTTTTATTATTATTAACTAATATTTATGTAGCACCGACATATTACGCATTCCAAGACCGTAGTCTAGTCTAGTCTTGTCCCTCAAAGGGGCTCACAATCTGATGTCCCTACCAATGTCATATGTTTTTAATACAGTCTAATATTTTGGGGGAAGCCAATTAATCTAACTGCATGTTTTTGGAATGTGCGAGGAAACTGGAGTTTCCTACAAAAAAGGTGCATACATTTGTGTGCCATCCTTGTGCACAGACGTTTAGTCAGTTGATCCTATCTATACCAAATACAGTCCGGTTCACATAACAGCAATAATAAATTCTAAGTTAAACCAAAGTTAGTGGATAGGAGACAAAGTAATGAAACAACCTGAAATGTGTTTTCTTACCTTGAATACTTAGCATCTGTCCAAGCTTCAAAGCAGCCCCCCGTACTTTACACAGGGTGTCTACAATTTTTTCTGCATTTGCCTCAGTCATAAACGAATTCGCCTCCAGAACTGAGCCATTCTCTGAAAAACAAAAGGGCATCAATAATACTATATTACTGGCAAACCAAAAGTTTGTAATCCAATCAACTTGTTAAGTGGAGGTTTAAAGCTCTAAACCAGTCTTAATTAACTTCAGAGAAAGCTAATCTACTACAACTGCAATGGAAGCACATAATTAGATGTAATCTAGGATTCATACAGTTTAAGAAGCAGCGACACCTTATCTATCCTATCTTTCACATGATTAAATACAAGAAAATCTGCATAATCCAATTTTTAAAACTAAGCTTGCTTTTTAGAGCATATTGCAAATGTTTTTGGCTTATTTCACACAGAACTTCCTCCCATGATGCAGTGATTGGTCCTAGGTAAAGCCTGTATTCATTACCAGCCTAACGGATATTTAAATTACACAGGTTTAAGATTATAGGAGGAGCAGGGGCAGAGAGGTGTAGTGACTAGTCTAGAAAAATCCAGTATTTACACTCACCTCCTGTCTTTTTCTCCCCTTTTATAGATTGTTTTGCCACCTCAGTCAAAGTACCAATTCCAAGGCTGACAGCAAGACCTGTACGATGAGAGAGAAATTAAAATACCAGGAAAGATTAAGGGAACAAAACACAATCACACAAGTTTTTTTAGCAAAACAAATAAATTACCCCCAAAGTTTGCCATGCGGCTGAGACGAGATGCAGGTACCTTCCTCTCTCGAGCCCTTTCGCTGAGCTGTCAATAAAACAATATATTTTTAATTTGCATTTGTGGCTTCAAAATTTCAGCTAATTGGAGTAAACAATATCATAACATTCCTAATATTTGATTTCATTTATTTTTATTGGATTCTATATACATCAATACTGAGCACTACAAAGCAAGGATTGACAAGAAAATGCACATTTGTAATCAAAATTATTGTGTAAATGGGGCCAAATAACTAAAGAGGCAAGCCATGCAAAACTGGAATTTCAGTTGTTAGATGATTCTAAAGAACGTAATCTGTTATATAATAACAGTTAAATTCCTAAATCTGCACAACTGCACCATTAGAGTTCTCAAGACATAAAAATCAAAAGGCCAGATGTGCACACACAAGGCGCCACTGATATAGGGAAAAAAAAATTAGAACAACTGGGCAAGCCAACAAACATCCAAAATAAGAACGGTCTTAGGCAACTCAAGACAACTGGAGTCATCCCTGATCTGTGAATCTGAAACTGGAGGATAAGTGTTACAATCTGTATGGTCGGAACGTCCTAATACAGACTTTTCCATATCATAAGTCTGGTTTGCCTTACCAAACCGATTACTCCCAAAATACAAGTGTAGACACAGGTAAACCACAAATTAATTTACATATAAAAATGTTGTTCCTTTTGTGGGGTACTAATTACTTATTGTAAGGGAGCTGCAAAAAAAGAAAAAAGGTATATGATTATAGATTTCAAAATAAAGGTACCTTGACACTTATATCTTCTCATAAGTACCCAATTCTCACCTTCTGTCTTTTGAATCTCCCATGGTCCTCTGCTCCACCCTGGCTCTTGGATTCTCTCGCTCTCTGTAGTTCATCAGCAGTGAGACCTCTGACGGTGCTGTAACTTCTGACTTGTCCCATGCCGATTCCTGGCATTCCTGCACCATTTTTTAGAGATGACTGACCAGGACTTGTCCTGGGGGGTGGCTCCTCTTCACCTGGAGGAAACTCTGACATCATACTAAATTCATCAGCACTGAAATCAGAGGATTCCGGGCGCACTCGGATATCTGTCTTCTGGACCTATGCAAAATGAAAGCAGAGACTAACAGGCCGTAGTTTGACACCCAATATAACAAATCACATTGCACAGTAAAGATCTTCCATCTACCATCATCTACAATCTGGTAGTCATGGATTTCCTTCCTTATCAGACTCTCCTGCAAGAACAGTAAGCAGCCTAGTAGTGATATAATCAAATCTATCTCTAAAGCCCCTTAATCATTCCAGTGACCCCACACTGCAGATATATAACTATGAGGTAAAGGAGTGCCTAGGCACCCTCAAATACCAGGCAACTCCGCCATTTTTTTTCCCATCCAAAAACTAGGTTGACTGTTTACCTCTGCCTGACACATTGTTTAGCACTCAATACACATGTTCTCACCTGCATGTTTGTGAATATGGTCCCCACACATCGCTCAGCCGTAGCCTGCATGGATTTTATGCCACTTCCCAAAGTGGAGACTGTAGCGGCCATCCGGAGTTCTTCACAACCCATCTTTGCTACAGCCTGTGCTACACGGGATGCTCCCTGCAGCACGAGCACCAGCTCACCCAGCATTGTAAATGTCTAAAATGCAAAATGTCAACTTGTAAACCTTTTAATATGTATACCATGCAATCATGTGAACATATTTTATGAGAACTTGTGAAAGTATGAAAGTCACCAACTGGTTTATATGGCAGTTTTACAGACCTGCATACTGAAAGAACAGGAATGCACTTACAACATATATATATTACCTTCCATTACATTATATAGAACCATTTTGCTATTTTTATCTGGTACTTAGGGCTCTATTTATAAAAAAAGGGAATCAGACATTATCTCAAACATTCCCTGTCTAGTGTAAAAAGTTTTTTGCACTACATTTTTATGTGGCTGGGGAGATTTCCCTCACTTCTTGCTAACCTTTTAAATTGCTCAAATCTAATGAATACACGACTAACTGTGGTGCAGTCAGGTTTACTCTACAGTGATCCGGTATTTTATCAGGGTATGATGTGACCTCTACAGTGTTCTTTGAATTATGCGATTAAAAGGGGGCTGGTCACATGATTTATTTGGCCATTCATTAAAATAAATAGGGATTCAGGATTGGAGGACATATTTATTAGGCACATTTATTTTTTTTACACTTTATAATATTTACTTTGTATATGCTAGATACAGTGACAGTAGTGTTGTGTTTGAGAAGAGCACTCTCCTGCACCAAATCACTAATATATCTAAATAGCCGCTCTCACCACAATACTAAACTTCCTTCTGCCACAATTCCTAGCTCAATGCTTAGTGAGAAAATGTTATATTCCCATTAATATGCAGGGGTACCACATCCCAAATTGGCCATATAGAAAAATAAAAATATAGAAATCTGTTTTGAACCCCTATGGTTCTTAATTTTCTATACAATCCCTAGCTGGCCCATGGTTCTCTGATCCTACAGTGGTCATTCTTCTAGGTAGCGCAATGCTCAGTTTTCCAAGCCATTTCCTAAGGGCTCAGTCATGGCAATGCCCCTAAGGGGTATCAGCATTAACTTGGAAAATGTTCACAGTAGTGTCAGAAGGCTCAAAAATACCCAAGATGGACTTTAAGGATTGAATGAAATTACTAGAAAGAAAAGACAGGATGAACAGTGGGGAAAAAGGGGGTTAATGTATAAAGACTTACATTTCTTTGGCTGAGCAAGTGCAGGTGACACTCCAATATTTCTAAAGGTTAGATAAACTAACCCAAACACTCCCCCACAACAAATAAAGGATAGCTCCTATAATACTTATCACTCAGGTGAGTTGAAAGTTTAAACTTTGAAAGTTTTAGGAAACACTTCGCCATACAACACTTCCAATATTCCCCACTGCACAATATGATATCTTCTACCAAGCCTACATGGCTATAGGACACAGTACCCCAAAATCTGTAGAAGGACCAGAATCTGCCTGCCTCCCCTGCTGCACGCTGTGGTCCCTCCAAGTGACCCTTCATTACTAAAGGACACCCATATTCTATAGAATGTACCCCATAATCTGTGGATGCCAACCCCCCCATATTATTTTATCCTTTTCTGTAATCACTTACTTCTTTATTCAACAGACTACCAATCATCTGTGGGAATCATTTAATTTTATTCATTTGCTTTTTTCATCACTCACTATAGAGTATAATTAAGTTTAAACTAACATTCTTTCATATATATAATAAACTAAATAAAAGCTATACATATAGACATACCTAACCATATTTGCCTTACGTCAACTTTTTCAGCAGCTCTGCTTTACAGTTGCATTGAAACCCCTGAAGAAGCCCTAAGGGCGTAACGCGTTGGAAACCAAAAATATACGTACTTCAACTCCCCCCATACCATACATGGGTAGGAAGTAAACCATAGATATTGGTTACTATAAATTAGTCAGCCAGAGAATTATCTATCTGTATAGATATTGGTCTTTAACTCCTATCACTTATAATGGGAAAAGGCACCTCTCAATATTATTATTTTTTATTTTGTATATATTGTCAAATATAAGTGTATATATTGTTATCACCATTTGTTTTTGCAAAATATTATTCACATCAATGCCAAAAAAAAAAAAAAAACGTTTTCTGTTTGTTCTTTACCATACATCGCTACATTATCCCAGGATCTATAAAACCAGAGTCGGCCTGCTTCCCCCTCCACACGCTGTGGTCCCTCTAACTGACCTTTCATCACTAAAGACACCCATAATCTATAGAATGTACCCCATAATATGTAAAAGGACCAACTGACGCTCCATCACTGGAGCACACCCATAATCTATAGAATGTACCCCATACCAACTGACGCTCCATCACTGGAGGACACCCATAATCTATAGAATGTACCCAATATTCTGTAGAAGGACCAACTGACGCTCCCTCACTAGAGAACACCCATAATCTATAAAATGTACCCCATAATATGTAAAAGGACCAACTGATCCCTCCATCACTAGAGGGCACCCATAATCTATAGAATGTACCCCATAATCTACAGAACAGAGTCAATGACGCTACATCACTACATTATCCAATGATCTATAAAATGGCCAGAGTCTGCCTGCCTCCCCTGCTGCACGCTGTGGTCCCTCCAACTGACCCTTCATTACTAGAGGACACCCATAATCTATAGAATGTAATTCCTTATCCATAGAATGTACCCCATATGTTAAAGGTCCACATTCTGATGGAGGCTGTAGCCTTTTAAGACATCAGAATTTGGACTCTCCACTCAGTATTCAGAATAATGTATTGCCAGTGCAGTTCTTGATTTTTTTTTCTTGCCAGGTCTTTATTCATGTCTGTGACCCCTTTGGAGAGGTTTCCCCTGCTATTTGTCCCCTGGGAATCCAGTAAGAAATAAGGGGAGCCGTTGTCACCAGGACAGGAAGTCACATACTGAAATAAAAATACTACCACGCAGGGCTCCATTCCTAATTCCCACTCTGTTAAACATATATATATTTTATCTCATGCCTATTTTTGTCATCCTGTTGTCACAGGAAGTGGGGAAATAGGAGTCACAGACCACTTGTTGTCATTCTATTCATGTGCTAGCACACACACACACCATACAAAACTGAAGAAGTGACCCAAAAACATTTCATTACAGGTTACAGAAAACTACTAAGAAAGACAAAGACATTGCATTGTGTGTCATTCAGACTCTGACATTGGAACAGCATTGAAAGACTAACACAGGCAGCACTCACCTTTCTCTCTTTTGCCCTTACTGTCCGCCTTCCGCCGCCATCTTTGATTTTGGCAACTCCTACTAAGTTGAACTCAGGTCACAGCCGGGCCTCTTAACCAATGAAACGACTAGAACAGCTCTTACATGAACCAAAGCCAGCGAGCGTGTAATAGAATACAGACTTGTAGGCTCAACCAACTAATGGGCATGTTCGGCTCTCAGCCAATAAACAACCGGTATGCAATCACCCAATCGCTGGACTAACTGCAAACCTTTCCTGCTTTGGTCTCGATTGGTCGAGAGTAGATGACGCGTTAAAGGTTGGACTTGATGCACGTGTTAGCGAAAGGACAGTCACGTGGTGTGTGTCAGCTTCTGTTACATAAAAAGGACCGGTTGTTAAAAATTGTAATAGTCTGGCTTATTGTTGCCTAACTTCTGTTTTTTTCTGTTTCAGAATGTTATAAGGAATGGGGAAATGGAGTGCAAATATATCAACATTACATTCACACTGAGTTATTAAAAAAGTGGCATCAATATAAGTTTAAATTTATTAAAAGTAGTAAGGGTTATTATGGCTGCCAGTTTAATAACCCTTCTATGTATCCTGGAGACCATTGTCACTAATACAGAAAGGAGAATTCCTAACTTTTACATTTCAATTGAACTTTCAGTTAAAAACAATTAAGTTCATCTAAATGAAAGTATGCTAAAGTCTTACAGTTCGTTTTCTGCAGCAAAAGCCTGAGTAGAAAAGCCTGTTCTGTGCCACCATTTTTAGAATGTGACCTTTTCTGTATGGAAGCAGTAATCTCTCTGCAGAGATCTGTCATTCCCCAGCTAGGTGACAGCCCTCCAATCAGCAGGGTGCTATAGGTCTCACTCAGCAAGGGCATGTTAGACCTCTGCATGGAGACCACTAGCCAGACATAGCTAGATTCCCCCCTGCACAGACTTTTCTACTAATGCCATAGCTGCTTTAAGAGAAAACAAAGCATATGGTAGTGCACATATGTATGTATTGAATGTATATTAAATTGAGACTTCAAATGAGCTTTAAATTTGCTCCTTAAAAAGAAGGAAAGTAAAAACATAGGGGACACCAGTGTTCTCCCCAGCCTCTTTTAGTACCCACCTGGCTTTTCTCGGGAGGTCACTAAAGAGTTGCACTATAATAATTGGGGCCACCACCTACCTAGAATTTCTTCCCACCCAGCTTAAAAATTCTGGGTTAAACTCTGGGACATTACAGTACCCTGTGAACGGCACAAGCAGCCAAATAAAAAGTCAGAAACCTATAGGAAGGTCTGTAGAGAAAATGGTCCTGATTTATTAAAGCTCTCCAAGGCTGGAGAGAATACACTTTCATCAGTAAAGCTGGGTGATCCAGCAAACCTGGAATGGATCTGGTCCAGGATTGAAAACTTTTTCAATTGACTCCTAATACCATTTCAGGTTTGTTGGATCACCCAGCTTCACTGATGAAAGTGTATCCTCTCCAGCCTTGGAGAGCTTTCATAAACCAAGGCCAATGTGTCAATGCAGACCCCTGAATGGTGTCCGACTGAATACACAGAGGGGAACCAAATCTTTGCCCCTTGTACGGTAGTAACACTCAGAGTGCTGGAGTCAGTGGACACCGTAGTGTAAATGAAAAATCCCAGTCGGCTTGTAGAGCAGCTTTTTATTTATTAGAATGGGTTTCATGACTCCAGTATTCTGCAAGAGGTGAGGGAAATTCCTCCAGTGACAATGCTCTAATATGGAGATTTCCATTTGTTTTTTTGGATATTTCTTGTGCTTCAGTGGAACACAGAAAAAATATAACCTGATAGACAAAGACGAGACAAATTGTAGATGTCAGGAGTATATAAGGCAGTGATGGTGAACCTTTTAGAGCGGCGGTTGCCAACCTTTTTCATCCCATGGACCACTAAAATTACTGGCTCCTGACCACTCATGTGTGGGGAGCTGGTTGTCAATCAAAGGGGAGGAACCTCCCCCATGTGATGTCATAACGCCATAACCCTGCCCACTCTGCCATCGCATATCTGAGCCTGCGATGGGAGAGTGGACAGGTTGTGTCGCGAAACACAGCCATCCAACTTCCCTGAGCCAGGGATTTGCACGGGGGAAGTGGTTCTTCTGACCCTGTTTGGGGGTGCACCGATCAGAGCCGCAGACCCCCAAAATCTTCTCACCACCAGTTGGCAAACGCTGTTTTAAAGACAGAGTGCTCAAACTGAAACCCAAAACCCACTTATTTATCACAAATTGCCAACACGGCAATAAAAACTGAATACTGAGGTTTAGAAAAAACAACTCATGCATTAACATCTTTTGTCTTAAAAGAAAAACACATTAGCAGAGCTTTCAGTTATATATCTATCTATCTATGCAGGCTATGTGTTGCTCATCCTCTCACATATTAAGTTTGTCTGACACTAAATATTACTCTATGCAGTCTCTAATGGATTGAAACAAACACAATGCCCCTGGTAGTCAGGCACCATGTTATTATATTGCCTAGAAGTTGTGTCACACGATGGTTGTACAGGAATAATGTCTATGTATTGCATGTATTGAAAATGATGATGTGAGGACCTTGAGGGCTAAATTTGTCCCGCGGGCCAGAGTTTGATCCCCCTGCTTTTGAACAATTGATGTGATTTTTGCTGTTGTATACATGCTGATATTATGTCTAACCTTGGCTCATACTTTGTAAGTTTGACAGCAACACATGCAGTACAGGTCATCTGTTAAGCTACGTACACACGTCCAACAGTTCTCGCCCGATAATTGGCTCGGGGCATTATATAGGGGTTGCAAATGACAGACGAATACAGACACTGACACAGGAGGAGGAAAGGATCCTGCCCCAAAGAGCTTACAATCTAGAAGATCTCCCCTCTGTGTCTGCCTACCCCCTCCCTCAGTTTCCTCTCTCCCTCTGTACTTTGCCTCTTTCAATACTGGATCAAGACACATCAGCTGTGTCACGGCTCCACTGGGCAAAGTGGTGGGCCCACTGTGTCACCAACCCAGTGGGTGGAGACGTGCACAGGGTCTAAACAGTAGCTTGGTCTTCTCCAGAGCCTCTAGAGGTGAGGATGTTGTGCAGCAAGCTATTGCTAGGTTGTGGCCCCCGTGCCCATCAAGGCAGGTGTCTGCTGACAGGAACCAATAGCGAAGTACCAGAGCGAAATCCAAACAGGTAGTCGAACAAGCCAAGGTCAGGACAGGCAGCAAACCAGAGTAGTCAGTAAAGAAGTCATAGGTCAGGGCAGGCAGCGACTAGAGACATCAGGAAACAAGCCAGGGTCAGTACACGGATAGCACAGGAACAACCACAGAGGATAGAGGTGTAGAAACCTGAGAGTAGAACCACAAGGAACTCCTTGTCCAGGCACTTCCTGTTGCCAGGCCATGTCCTTAAGAAGGGGATGTCAGGTGATAAGTGTAGAGGATGTCAGGTGATAAGTGTAGGTCACTTGAGGCACAGATTACAAACTGACCAGCAGAGGGAGTGCTGGGGATGCGACAGCCTCAGGTGTTATTCAGGTGCCTGCCAGCAGATGGTGTGCATCTGTAGAACACCCTAGTCCTCTGAGGCAAGGGATCAGCTGACAGAGAATCACCTGACCTAGACCAGGAAGTGTGCAGAGTGTTGGATCCAGAAGCAGAGATGGTGCTGGCAGCAGGGGACTCCAAGGAGAGTAAGCCAGAAAGAGGCACATTCTGTGACAAGCTGCCTCTTCTCCCCACAGCCTGGTATTCTGGGGGTTAACTGATGACTCACGGAGAAGGGAAATTAGGCAGCCAGCATGGACTGACAGAGGGACTGTACATAGCCAATGGGAGGCCAGCTGAGGTGGGGAGCACATACCCACAAGGAGGGCTCCGAGTGCCACCTCTGGCACATGTGCCATAGGTTTGCCATCACTAGTATAAGGTATAGAATGGCAGGATTGGGAGTATGTAAGGTAGAGAATGACAGGGTCAGGAGTATATAAGTTGTAATATGATGAGATAAGTATGTAACCTACAAAGTGCAGTTAGCAGGAGTATGTAGGGTATGGTAGGGACTGGCAGGATGAGGAGTATGTAACATACAAAGTGTAGTTGTCATGAGTTTATGAGGTATAGAACAGCAGGATCAGGAGTATGTAACATACAAAGTGCAGGTGTCAGAAGTATGTAAGCTATGGAATATCAGGATCAAAAGTACGCAACATACAGAGTCCAGTACAAAAGAATATAGACAGTAAAAAAAACTTTATACATTTTATTGGGGAACGTCCGCACTCTAGGGATGGAACACAGAAGTGGAATTTTTTAAGAAATTACAGTTTTCTCTTTACCTTTCAACACTGTAACATTTACTATTGTATAAAATGAAGACTCTTAGTCTCCTATGCTGTCTATAGACATGGTTCATGTGTGCCCTAGGGGTAAAATTGTATTACCAACACAAAATTTTGAACTATATACCAGGGGCAGTTGGTTTGTACAGTTCCTGGCTGAGCTGTTATTAGTACAACCCTATAGTTTGCCAACACTTCCCTTCTGCTATCATTCGTGTTACTACTGTGACACAAGCTAGTAGAGGAAGTTCAGGCTGACAACAACAGACGTAATTAAAAGCCTGGGTATAGCCCCACAAACAAACAAAAGCCGTTGTGCTATGGGTTGAGATGTGAACCATCCATGGGAACAGGTATGTAAGATTTCTATCTCTCAATACATCGCTTTTATACGAATAATACAAATGATAATGATTTAGCTGCTACTGGGTGCACACCCTGACATAGAAAATATTGTGAAAGTCTAATATAAAGTGTTCACAAGTTCAAGAACTACTTCCTCCATCTGACAATAACATAGGACTAGAAATATGTAAAAGAACCCTGTAATATAGAACCACTTCACATTCCAAACATTTGTCAATTGATTCATGAGTTTAGTGTTGGAACATCCATGGCATACTCTTCCTGTAACTTAAAAAATAACTTTTGTTAGGACTGTCCTTAGGGCATAAAAGCATTAGAAGCTGATTGAAGTCACTGTTCAACATTTCCAGCGAGATCAGCCAGTGGGCTCCTAGCCACACATTTTTAGGCTCCAATTCATAGACCAACCTAATATAGTCTGTAAGTCAATCTCTTCTTTACCCAGAGGCATGTTGGTTTAGTAATAGAAAACAGCAGCACAATGATAGTGTGGGGTAATTACCACAGACTTGGCAGAGCCTTACCACTCACAAACACAGAAAGCATTTGATTGTCAGGGGCAGCAAATATTGGATGGAATTGTTTGGATCATTGTGGATAGTTGGACCTGCAGGAAGCACAAGATGATATAACAAGATGTGAAAAACACAAGGCACTCCAAGACATTTTGCAATGTGATTAATGAATACTCAATGAAAGAATGAAAATCTGATAAATCAGTTTTCTTATAATGAATAATGTATTCATTAGCTGGTATATTTTTAGCTGCAATGTTGTTGGAATTTGGCACTGGTGAACCTGAAATAAAGAAACTCTATAAGGTGACAGGTTATCCAAAAATAACACCTTCCTGCTAATACTGGATCAGCTTCCTCTTTATTACTACCCTGTAGAAATATCCATTGTTTCCAATTATGGGGGTAGCATTTGACTTTTTCCCGTGTATGCCATCATACAGTCTCAATGGTTATTTACTAGGGTTTAAATAGAGCAAAGGAGCACTTGCTGATACTGGTTCCCCTGCCACTGCATTGCTCATGGTAAAAATATTTTGCCTTTGACAAAAGGGGACATTTGATCTCTTACACCTACCAGTGTGCAACACTTGGGTCTGGGTTGCTATTTGGACTGAAACAAAATAAAGACTTGCTGATACTGGTTCCCCTGCCAATCAATTGCTCATTAGCTGCTATGGGAAAATATAAAATGTTTCTGGCTATAGAGAGGCAATTGACTTTCTTTTGTACCTTCCAGTGTGGAGTAATTGGGTCTGAGTTGCTAATTGGCAGACCTAAAAATAATTAAATAATTCTCCATCATTTACTGGTACTGGTTCCTCTGCCATGTCATGGCACTGCCTTGGGGAAATATCTATTGGGGTAGATTTCAACCTCCTCCTCTACCTTCCAAGAAGCAGTCCTTATGTCTGAGTTTCCAGTCTCCTTGCCTAAAAAGTATGAAATAGCACTTCTCCATTCACTGATATCAGCCCTTCCACTCCATTGTTCTGGGAAATATCTACTGTTTCTGCCTTTGAAGACATATTCAACCCCCTGTGTTACCTTCCAGGATGCAGTACTAAATGACTAAATGTTCTGAATGGCCCATTGCTGGGGCCAAAAAAAAACAAAAGAACACTCACCCAATAACTAGTGATGGATCCCTTGCCACTGCATTGCTCAATTGCTGCCCTGGGGAAAAATCTATTATATCCAGCTATAAGGGTAGCATTTGACCTTACATGATGGGGTGCTTGTTTGAATGGCCTTTTGTCAGGCCTGAATATTGACAGGTGATAATATTATGATATTTGAAATTCAAGATTTTTTTTTTAATGGGTGGTTGCAAGTCAATTGCATTTTTGGGGTTTATACATAATCTTTCATGAGGTTTTATTGTAATGCAAAGCACTACCCAGTCATAGTTATCTATTATATTGTTTCAAGTTTGTCTTTAAACAGTTTACTGTTAAACTGCAGTTTATTATAATGGTAAATCTGGTTGAGCTGACCAATTAAAATCTGACCTTGCTCATCATAACCTTTGCAGCCTTTGTTTTATTTATTTAACATGCCCTCCTACGCTATTACTTTTTTTGTCTGATTATCATGACATTTAAAAAAAAGGAAGTGTGAGCTCAGAAATGCATTTCTCTGTGTTTATCAAAGTCTAACAAATAGTTATTTATTGATGAAAAAAATGTGACTGTTTCCTCTTTTTCTGAATTACCTAGATAATATGATAAACTGAAGAACAGGATGATGAGGAAGAACAGCAAGTAGTGACACATCCTAAAGGGTATGTAAACTATAACAAGGAACTTTGTTATATCTGTCTGGTAAGTGTACAGAATACCTATGGATCCTGCCAGGAATATAGTTGGTTAATAACTCTTGGTGCTGTTTGCCTCTACTGACTGCTATATATTATGTAACTGCTATGTTACAATGTTCTAGAGCAGAGCTCAGCAAACTTTGGCCTTTAGGCCAGATACGGCCTAGCCAGTTGTTTGTTATCACCTAACTCCCCCCTGGTTGATCGGCCTAATCCCGGCCGGCAGGGGTCGCAACCCGAGGCCCTGGAGCCGCATGCGGTTCTAGAGCCTCCTTGATCGTTCCCTTTCCTCCGTATGCATTGCGTAGCAGAGAGATTCCCATTCAGGGGCGTTCGTGGTGGGGGGCCGAGCCATCAGCGAGAGGCGGAGTCTGGCCTAGTATGCCTTTCTTGACCTCCTAAAATGGCCTAGTAGCCAAAAAAGTTTGCTGACCCCTGTTCTAGAGCAATGTTTCTCAACCGTTGAACCCCAGGGTTTCTCCATATGCTGCTAAGGTACTGTGAGCTGTGGATATAGTAATTATAGCATTATTTCAGGGGTTCCCCCATGTTAAAAAGTGGATAAATGTTACTCTGGAGTATCTGTATATGACCCTGCTCCTGTTATGGAGAAGACTATGTTTCTGTAGTTCAGACCTAGTATGACAACTCTGCTTCTCTTTATTGATAGAGGAAACAGGAAAGTTTGTACTGGCAGAATCACCAGGAAAAAAGAAAGAAATCCTGAAAAATTAGAACTGATGCAGCCACCACATCTAAAGGCTGGTAAGCTTAAAAATATGTACAATTTTAGTTCTTGGGTGTAGATAAAAAAATATTCTTTTTGAGTAAAAATTGAATAGAAGTGACCACATTTCTGCCCTTTTAATGTATGTACAAAATAAACTGAATTCAAATACAAACAGGTAAAACACATCCAGGTCAGGTCAGGCAGGTGACACTACTATTACTTAGTTTAGCTTTTGCAGACACCATGTAACCTCTCTGCTTACAGTCTGCTTGTTTGACAATTACTTGTTTGACAAGCTATGTATTTTTTGCAATAAAACAAACGTATCTGCTTGTTGGCAAAATTTTCTGAAATGTACATTGATCTTCTTGTGTACAGCTTAATGTATGATCCCCGCAAAACTTTCTGCAAGGAATAATGAACACCTATGTACAAGCATATGTCTGAAGATCCTGAACCCGGACTGGGTGAAAATCCCAGTGCTAATGAAGGAGCGAGGAGAGATGCATTGGCTGATCTTAAGACAGATTTAGGCTAATATATAAAAAATGTCAATATTTTTAGTAGTGGATTCATTTTTTTTACTTAAAGTAATTTATCCAAAACCGTTTAAGTTCAAAGCCAAGGGTGTGAATAGTAAAATCACCAGAATGATAATAGGGGGATCCCACTGCTGGAGTGTCCATGTCTGGTATGGGAATGAACTCCTTACATTAAACAGACTTTGTAATAGAGGAATTATGTTTAAAATTCTTTGCATTGGACGAAGAAGAATTCGTCAGTCCATTCAAAGTTGAAGACACGATGTTCGAGGTCAATCTTCTGGAGACTAGTAGCTGCGCGTTGCTTCTGCTCTTTAGGCATAGTAATTGTGGTTACTGTGCGGGAACTTGATCATAACGATAACGCGGAAACTCGCGATAACCCGACAATTCAATTAGGTCGGATCTAACAATAAATAACTATGGGGGCGTTATGGCTGGACTGGAATACTGGCTAGGCCATATCAGGCCTAAAGGCTGGAGTTTGCCTACCTCTGACATAGATTTTTATAATAAAGAACAGAAAAAGTTTTCGGCAAACATATTAGGACTATATTTGGTGATACAAATTTCACACAATAATACAGAAGAAATTTATAACCTTTTGTATGTCACAATAGTTTTTTGTGATACTTACAAGATTTTGTGGTCTGCTAAGGCACCATACAAAGTTCAACTAACTATAGGCGCATATACATCACCATAACATGGTTTAGTAAGTATGAACCGGTTCGTATCAACCGTAGTACCCTACGCGTTTCACCATTGTGGGCTTCCTCAGGGGTAGTGGTAGGTCAATTATTAAATTTCTATGTATACACAAAGGGTTTAAGTATGGCTTAATCCTGTATTGAGGATAATACAAGCCCAAGCATTAAATGAGCTTTGGAAGAGTTCTGGGAAAATAGGGTAATGTAGTAGTAGTCCCCTGTGTTGGTATAACTTCTGTAGATGAAGTATGCTCTATTTCTAGTAGATTGCTAGATGGTAGTTCAATTTAAACAGGTACCAATTGCAGAAAAAGGGAATATATATGCCCACTGACAGGTGTAGTCAACAAAGTGGGCTTGCCAAAAAAGATTCCAGAATATGGATACTGAAGTGTACAGAGATTAAATCCTCCTGTTGGTGCTGCAAGTATGCAATTGCTCGTCTGAGTTTAGCCTTGTTTCAACCACTCTACCTCTGACTTAGACTGTAAGAGAGAATGACACCATTCACATATCCATATATGTGTTGATGCAAATCATGCTGGCAGGATGAGAGAACAGAGTGATTATGTGATTTAGCTCTATCATTGCCCAGACAGAAGGCTGTGGGCAGGGGGCTAGGTGACACTGTTATATATTTGAAGTGTAACAAATAGAAAGTGGTGTCACTTTCCTGTCTGTGCTTTCTAGGGTATAAGTCATATAAGTGGGTGGACAACATTTCAAATCCTTGGCAGATAGTACAGTGCACATATTTGTATTTTAACTCTGTTCAGCAAATTGGGCTTTTGAGCCAAGCTCTAAAATGCTGTATTTACTACTTACTTATAAACAGACATACTTCAGGTCCTAAAGAAGAACAATTGTGAGATTTAAGGGTATAGAAAGGTTTGCTTTTAGAGGGATTCATCACCCCATTCATCTTTTTGTCTCCGCTACCTCTCTTTGGATTGCATCCCATGAATCCATTATGTTTTCAATGGCGAGCCTGTTACGTTCTGCACTACTTGTGCTCAAACATTCCACAATTTCTAATTTCTTTGGTATTCCTGGCATTGCTATAAGGCATTGACAGAGGTTATTAGTGGCTGTGAGCGGGGCTGAATTCTTGGCTGCGTTCGTATTGGCTGTAAGTGGGAAGAAAGCTGCGTTGCTTTGGACTTAGCTGGGTGATGATGATCTCTGACAGTGTTGTGCCAATGACCATTCTATCTGCAGCTCCATCATCCATCATGAAGGGACCCCCACGTACGTATGTATGTATGTATGTTTGTTTATTTATACTACATGCTACATATAATCCCTTTTATGAAGTTTGTAGTTTATATTAACAAAGCACAAAACTGTTAGCGGGTTATATCCTGAGTCCTGATTCTTCATAAATGTTAATCAGACCTCTAAGTTATCTTTTTTTTTTTTACATGCCCACAATAATTATTCAGTACATGTTCAAGGTTTATATGCCTAGATATAGTCGATTCTGCAAGGATGCAACCTATTATTGTTGACAACTGTGCAGCTTTTTTTTTTGATGCCTTTATTTAACTTCACAGATAGTTGCATTGTTCCACTGATATTAACTATATCCCTTGAAAATGTTTTTATGTGTGTGACTGATCTAACTGTTACAGTACATAGGTAGGTCAGTTGCCAAGAGAAATGGTCATATAAAGGTAGTCATCTGTTTAACTGCACAGTTCCGTGACCTGCTGAATCTTTTCTAATATTACAGAACAGCTTTGTGTGTGAATACTAATACCTCCGACATGGTATAGGTTTGATCTGAGACTGTCCCTAAATTCTAGGTATGGGTGACTTCTCTATATGACCAAAAGTTCCTGGACATTTGACCATTACATGCTTGTGTCAGATATCCTATTTCAAAACTATTGACGTAATTTTGGTGTTGCTCCTCTCCCTTTCCTTTGCTTCAATAGTAGACTCCAGGATGGCCTCGTACAAGATTTTGGAGTGTGTTTGTTGGAATTTGTGATCTTTCAGCCAGAGGAGCATTTTAGAGGTCTGGTACTGATGCTGGATCTGGTTCACAATGAGTGTGTTGACCCTTAGGCTAGGTACACACGTACAATAATTATCATTAAAATGAACGATTAACGACCAAACAATGATTGTTCACAAATATTTTGAACGGTCAAATAGTGCCCAAAACTGTACATGCTGTAACGATATAATTGTTCAAATATATTCCACCAATATTGTACACACACTAAATACGATTGTTTGAATGATGCAGGAAGTGACTTGTACAGGGGAAAGTGTATCACAGAACAATCCAGGATTACTGAACAACCGTACACACAATAGATTACGAACGATCGTCGCCCAATCAGATCCGCCGGAATAGACATTTGTGGAAAGGACGTTACATTCCTCGTTCATCAGCGTCATTGGCCAGTCGTTGTGCACTTTTTTTGTTAACAATTTTTGGACGAACGGTTGTTAATCGTTTCTTTCCAATGACAAAAATTGCACGTGTGCACGTAGCTTTACTAACACCTCCAACATTAACACCTCACATGGTATAAATGATAATTGGTGTGACAGGTTTGTTTAGGTTTGACTTGAGACTGCTCTTAAACTCTAGGTATGGATGACTTATCTATATGACCAAATGTTCATGGATGTCTGAACATTACATCCTTATGAGCCTGTCAGACATCCTATTCCAAAATATGGACATTATTATGATGTTGACCTCCTTCAATTTGCTTCAGTGGTAGCCTGCAAGGTTGGCCTTCTACAAGATTTTGGAGTGTGTACTGGACAAGAAGACCTGGTTCACAATAGATGTTCCGATTCTTACTAACACCACCAACACTAACACCTAACATGATATTAATGGTGCTCAGTGGGACAGCTTCATCTAGGTTTGACTTGGGATTGTCCATAAATTCTAGGTATGGGTGGCGTCTCTAAATGAGAGAAGGACATCTGACCATTACATTCATATGAGCTTTTCAGACATCCTATTCTAAAATCATAGGCTGTATTATGCTGTTGCCCTCCTTTGCCTTATTTATAGCCTCCAGGATGGCCTTATAGATTTTGAAGAATGTTTGTTGGAATAGCGTATTATAAGGTTGTCTTCAGAACTTGCTGGCCCTCTGGCCACCCAAGTTTCTCAAGCACCAAATTTTCAAACCATGTCTTTATAGACCTGACTTTGAGCACAGGGGTACGTACAGTCATGCTGGACCAAAAAAGGACCTTGTTGCTGCAAGGTTGGAAGCCTACATTTGTCCAAATTGTCTTTGTAGGTTGAAGCATTAGCATTTCACATCACTGAAAACATCCGCACTTAATCATTTGCAGGGGCCTTCATATACTTTAATATTATTAATAAACAGGATTTATATAGCGCCAACATATTACACAGCACTGTACATTAAATAGGCAAATGACAGACAGATACATACAGTATCACAGTAAGGGGAGAGGACCCTTCCCAGAAGAGCTTACAATCTAGGAGGTAGGTCATGTAGTGTAGCTGGAATGGTCATTCGTCCACAAACTTTGGAAATTTAGTGTATAGCAATGAAGGAAATTGGGGGAGTTGTATCATTCTGTTAAATTTATAGTTACAGTCTTGCATTATATGTGCAGATCCAGAAAACTGATCAACAGTCACTTTACTAAACTTGTGCTAGTACAATATGAATTTTCATTGTTGCTTTGAACAATGTAGTTTGCAATGCAATGCATATATTTAAATTCATACCTTATGTTTGTAATATTTGGAATGGATTGGGGAATGGTAGGAACCTCTGTCTTTTTTTTGGCACACAGTTTTTTTTTTTGTTTTTTTTATATCTTGTCACTAAATTGATGTTCCCCCGTAGGAACATCTCCCTGCCAATTTAACTACCTAGAATAAGAATTATTTTTTATTTTCACCTATTTTTTAACATATCTATTATTTGTATACAGAAGCTACTAGCTGACATGGAACAACACATTTTAAACAAATAATTTATAAAACACAAATAGAATACTTAGGGGTTACTTCAAATGTTGCTAGAGGTTCCTTCAGAAATGAGCAATTTGTGCCTCTCAGGTCAGTTTAAGTGACACCAATGGCTATCTGAGATTCTTCCCACTGGCCAGCAATGTAATAGGCAGTCTTCTTATTCTCCACTAAGTTAAGGCATAAGGGTTCCCCTGTTAAAAAGTCAAAAAAAAAAAAAAAGCTGGTTTAGAGATATTAAAGATTCAAGTAAGTTATAGCATTACATGTCATGTAATTTGCTAATTCAGCCATCTGAGGGCGCAAGTGGTCTATGGAGACTGCAATATTTTATTACATGCTTTGTATTTTTTTACTGTCAAATGGTTTAGTGCTTTATATTTTAAGGGGTACATTTATACAAGTGCAGTACATACACTAAATATTGCTGGACTTAGGTATTTTTTTTTAATTTCTTCTTACAGTGAACCTAAAGCTAATATGTTGCCAGTAGTGTAGTTACCTGTTTATTTTTATATGGAGCACAGTTTCTAAAATGAAGTTCAAAAAATTCCTTTCCAGAAACATTAGAACACAATGTTTACCTGCTGAAAAGAAATGCTACACTTACCTGTTCCACCAGTTCAGATCTCGGCCATTGTGCTCCCTGCATAAAGCTTGTGTAGGTTTCCTCTAGGCACTGCCACATCCCAAAAATATACTGGTAGGTTAATCGGTTTCCCCTCTCAAAACTGGCCTTTAGCTGTACACAGATGCTAGATTTTCACCCGAGACTAACCTTTGTGTTCGCCTCTGGCAAAAAAAATTAACATCTGAATATTTATTTCCCTCGAATCACTAAATGGTTATTGGTGTTTTCTATTGAGGAGTGTTATTGGGGTGATCGACTATTTTATTGTTTTTAAAGAAACAAAAACTTTGTTATACCATTTCTTTTATTAACCAATTGATGGAGGACAAAAGATGCCAACACATATCAGTTTTCAGAAACTTTGGCCCCGATTCATCAAAGCTCTACAAGGCTGGAGAGAATACACTTTCATCAGTGAAACTGAGTGATCCAGCAAACCTGGAATGCATCTGGTCCAAGATTCAAAACATTTGCAAACAAATAGCAAATTACTTTGAAGAAACTCATTCCAAGTTTGCTGGATCACCCAGGTTCACAGATGAAAGTGTATCTTCTCCACTCTTGGGGAGCTTTGATAAATCAGGCCCATAGATTGAATGGTCTATGGGGTGCTTCATAAGAAAAGCATGTGATGATTTAACTCCCCAAAATACGCCCAACAGAGACTTATTTTGTATGGAGAGTCTGCTGTGTGTCATACATGTGTCAGTGTACTTTCCCCAGCCTGTGGCCTTGGTTTCAAGCTGAGATTTAAAGACTTTGTTTGTGGGTTGTGCCCACGTTTCTAGAAAAAGAGGATATAGGGGCTCACTTTTTCAAGCTGACATTTTCTTTCCTCGCCATGTTTTCCTGTGGGTGGGTGTTTGGGGAGGCATAGATGGAAAATAAAAAGAGACTTAAAGGGACAGCTCATAAAGCACTATTGTATAAGACGGAGGAATTTACACTTTCCTCCCCTGAGGGTTCAGTCTTGTTATCTTCAGTCATTATATTAACTTTATTCAATGAAGCCACGTATAGACGTCAAAGGGGCGTATTTAGCTGAAAAGCTCAATAAACACAAATGCTGATTTCTATTGCTGTGTAAGCATGGGCATTGCCTGCAGTGTCTGGTTGTGTATTAGAGTGTTATCCCCTTTGTATCTATGTTAACCCATTCTAAAATCCAGGGAGTCACGGCCTCTCTCCCCCCATCTCATTGCATGATTTACAAAGCCTTCTCAAGTCTCCTGCTAATTCAAAACAAACCAACTTTTAGAGAAAGGTATTTGTTTTTAGCAATCATGTAGACAAATGACACCGCTGCAATGTCCCCATTCTGAAGACTGTAAAAAATAAACATGCAGGAAATGATTGGTTATATCAAAAAGTTCTGTTTCTCACAACTTTGTTTCCTTTATTTTAGCTTTTCGATGTATCAAATTTAGTAATTTAGATGAAAGGTTTGATGCACAATAACATATTTAAATACTTAAATAATACATCTATAGAGGTCTCGATATCCATGCTAAAAAAAAGGGCCAGCTCAGGAGTTCCTCCATAATTGTTCCTCTATATTAGGGACAGTTGGGATGTATCCTTTCGCCTGAGACTCGAATCAGTCCTCTTCTCTGCATAGCTGTCAGATAACTCTAATTTACATGTAATGCCATTGTATAGTGATTTGATGCCTTTATGATCTGGGCACGTTTGGGTGACGGTTAATGTTCCCCATCTCCAGTGGATCTAATAGTATGATCTGTCCTCAATAAACTGATTTTGCTGATTTGCTATCTTCTATGGATATAGCATCTAATTAATCCATGCACATAGCACAACATTTATAATATACTGAAGCCATTCTTCTGCTGGATATCCCTCTGAAGTGGTATTTGGGGTACCTCACCCTCCCTGTGTGCCTTGGTCTTTTCCTCCAGCCCTTTGTGCTCATACTGCACCAGGTTAAAGTTGCACCGGTATGTTATGTCTTTGGTGTGCTGCCATATCTGTATTTACTGAATCCCTGAGGAAGCAGATTCTATCTTCGAAACGTGTCGGATTACAGCATATCGACAATGTGTACTATCCTGGTGGATGGATGAAAATATGTAGCACTATATTTTGAATGTGTATCTGTTTGTGATGGAGATGGCACAGATATTTTAATTTCTTGTTGTATATGTTGTCTTGTATTAATAAGGTTGTATTTTATGCATTTATTTATGGTATACTCACTGCCTTAAAAGCCCCATATGTTTTTCTCTCTTGTGGTATAGCATAGTTAAGTTAGATGGACAATGAGATGACTACTTCCTCACGCCTGGGAACCATGCCTGCTGTTCACGTGCTGCATGTAGTGTCTCACCCATGGCTGCCCTTGGAAAAGAAAGGGAAAAGTAGTGATGGGTTAAGTGCCGTCTGCTTTCAAATAAAATGTTTAATATTTCATTAAGGTGCAAGCCGCCAGCAGCCACCCGGGTTCTGTTACCACCTAAACTTACCTTAACAGTTCTCTGTATGCTGGTATAGTTCTCAGTATCGGTTTTATTCCATATGCATGAATGCTACACAGCACCAGCACTATCAATTTATATGCAGGGGAAAAATCCCAGTATATTTCTGTATGCTGCACAGTTCCACTTCCTTTATCCAATAGACTGGATGCATTTCTATCATCTGTTATTGTTCTATTATGTATTCAAAATACATTAACAGAATTGTACTAGGAATGAAAAAAAAATTAAACAGGGCAGGTTTAATTTTTTTTATTAGTTTCCAAAGTAAAAAGTTGTAGTTTCACTAAAGCCCCCGGCCATTAGCTGTTCACAGATCTTTCTTTCATCCCACTGAACAGTAGGCTGTATGTTATTGTACATTTTCCCACAGTTACAGGAAGGGTTAAGAATTATTGCACAACAGAATTCATGACAAACACTAGTCATGTAGGCATTGGTGACTCTTGAGTCATTCATGCCTTAAAAACAAAACACAATGAACTTGTGACTGATTCTCTTCCGTAAGCAATTAACATATGCATATCTCAAATGTGTCTAGCTCAGCACTCATTTGCTGATCTGTGAGTCTCATAAATGAGTGTAGTGTTTGCCAGTTGCTTAACTGGGGAAAAAATATTGGAAGTCATGCATTTATCCAAACTGCAGCTAACATGCATATTAAGAAGTCACAATTTAATGTACCAATAGTATCATAGATCATATAGAATAAAAACTGAACCATAACTGGTTCCAATGGACATCCATTGGATTTTCCCCTGTTATTGTAAAGTTTTTATAAAGATCCCAAATTTGCTTTGAGAAGTCTGCTGAGGAGCTGAAAAGGCGGATTCCTTTGATGCGGCAATGACAGGTCTTGGTCCTACAGGTAAATATGTGCCAAAATTGGCAAGTATGCTGTACTGGGTACCCTACCACCAAAGAATACAGTTCCTGTATAATTATCTTTTGCTAAATTATTTAAATCCTCATCCAGCAGCCTCATCCCAAATTAGAGGGGAGTAAAGTACATGATCATCCTCACAAAAAGTTTTTCACTTGGATGGATTTTATGGTGGGGGAATCGGTAAAAGGTGAGAATGTGCTGCAGGGGAGGGGGAGAAGAGTTAGGTGTCCCTTTACTTTGTCCTGTAAAGGAAAAAGAAAAGGGCCACTTCAAATCAAACATACACTTTAAAAACATTTATTAATTAATCTGAAGTCTATATTAGCTTTTGAATTAAAACGATATTCTTCAGCCATTGAATGGCCACTGCATTGTATACCTCCTATGCTAATTACCTCTACCTTCCTGGTGAGTTTTTGATTTTGGAGTTTAAGCATGGCTGACTCCACTTAGTGCCCAAAACACTTGGTGTTGTCATCTCAAAACAGGACCTGAGTGCATTTCAAGTGAAATGTACATGTATTATTTTACAGTATTTATATAGCGCCATCATATTACGCAGCACTGTACAAACTCAATAGTCGTGTCACTAACTGTCCTTCAAAGGAGCTCACAATCTAGTGTTCCTATTATAGTCATATGTCATTGATGTATTCGAAGGTCAATTCTGAGGGAAGCCAATTACCCTTACTGCATGTTTTCGGGACGTGGGAGGAAACCCACACAGACACGGGGAGAACCTGCAAACTCCATGCAGATAGGTTCCCGGATGAGATTTGATCCTGGGTCCCAGCGCTGCAAAGGCCAGAGTGCCAACAACTAAGCCACCGTGCTGCCCATATACACAGATATGCTGTATGTGTTTTTCCATTTGCACTGTCATACAGTGTAAGTATTATTACCAAATATAGAATCTGATTTATATTGACATCACCTCTACACTCTGTGCTTGCAGTGTCCTTCAGGGTCTTATCTGCAAAATTCTACAAAAAAAACACAAAAACGCTGTCAAACCCATCTGATGTTTTTTTTCCACTCCCGGAACTTTTTTGTTGTCTTTTTTTTGTCAAGTTGTCTTGAACTAAGCATGATGAAAAACATATAAAGTATGTTGCTGTGCTTAATTAATGTTCTGTCTGATTATTTTCTTTAAAAGGAAGCATCGTAAATGTGGTTTGGCAAAGCACTGCTTTATAATTAGCGCTATAGTTTAATTATCGGTATCATAGGAAGTATAATTATAAATGTAGTAGATCTCCAGTGTCATTATGTGGACAGACGTCAAACAGACGTCAGATTTTTGTCGCTGGAAATTATCTTTTGGGATTGTTTCCAGTGACAGGAGGGTGAATGAGCGTTGTACACAATTAATGAACGCTGTACACATGCTAGATTATCGTCCGAGACGTGCTTGTGCGCATAGCTTTAGAATCCATTGGAATTGCACAATGTTTGGAAATCCAGATGTTTCACTTAGTACTGCATGTATGATGTGCCAGCAGTGTTTATCTATAAAATCACACTTCCTTCCTTGTAAGAGACACGCGTCAGAGTCCCCACTACATGCTTTAAATTTCAACTTCTTGTGTAAGAACTTAATCTTACTCTGTTCTTTCAGGAAGTGATGCAGATGATACTGAGGTCTATGTATGTATGACATGTATATGACATCTTTGTATTTATATCTTCTCTCGGTCAGCTAATACCTTTTCTTAGCCCGCTGGAGACTTTTGCATGTTTAGCCTTTCTGCACCATTTGCATTTATGCTACCTATAAAGTCCTAAAACTCGGGTAATAAAGAACATTGTGTATTACTTGGAAACTTGGTGAGTGTTGGCGGGGGGGGGGGGGGGTAATGGGTGGTCTCTGTTTTAATGTATGGAAGAAACACACGCCTAATTCCAAGGTAGGCAATTAAAGGGCAGAATAAATGACGCAAAAAGCTGAACACCATTTCCTTGAAATAACGTGTAATTTATTTTACACTGGGCCTCTTTGATGTACACTGCTGCCTTTGCTTCAGAATCACATGTGCGTTACAAAGTTTGTTTGGGTGAGTTAGGTGTGCGTGGGGGGTAAAAAATCCTTCCTGGGAAGTGGGAATAAATCCTGAAATAAACTTTATTTTTTAATGCACTTTAAATATTTATTTGCTTAATCATTAATCTGTTTTATTTCGTCTAAACAATGTTTGTAGTTTGTGTGTTTTTAGTTGTGTCTCCAATGGTCCAGAATTTCACAATGGAGACTTTACATTTTTCATTTTCTTTATAACAACAACATTCAAAAAGACAAGACGTAAACAGTAGCATGTTGTATTCCTAACCCCTTGAGTCCCTGCCGTGTTATATAAATGCTTTGGAGGGTTAAACTTAGGTTGAACCTGGTGCCAAAATGTTTACATTTTTTAGGGATTATAAAATCCCTCAGGTTTTCATTACTTGGGGAGATTTCTTCTAACTTTCTCTTGCAGTGACATTAATGTCACAGGGACAGGAAGTAAAGAATATCTCTATTTTGCTGAGAATAGTGCTCTATTTTGGAGTAGTGCTCTCTATTTTGGTGCTGAATAAAGAAAAACCTGACGGGATCTAACCATTCCAAAATTTTGGATGGATTTACTCAATAAGTGATTTGAACATTTATTATTATTATTATCCAGTATTTATATAGCCCTAACATATTATGCAGCGCTGTACAAAGTCCATAGTCCTGTCACTAGCTGTCCCCCAAAGAGGCTCACAATCCAATGTCCCTACCATAGTCATACGTCATTACCACAGGTCAATTTTGGGGGGAAGCCAGTTGAATGTAGGCACCATGCTACCCTAGACTTATTTTAAAATTATGTCTTCCTGTACAACCTCCACCCCTTGGGTTGTGTGTTCACTTTAGTAAAAACTGTTGAAATTTACTATTAATGGCTGTATATTGTCTGCTGTAAAGGGAAAACTACAGACTTCCAAAAAAGAAAAAGCAACTATGGTAATTATAGTAACAGGATTGTTGTTACCCCCCACGCACACACACCAACTTTGATGTTGTAGGCCCAAGAGTGACTTTATGGTAAATACAGCCTCAATTTGTATATGGCACCAGGGTTGTTCAATCAATTGTTTTTTTATATTTACACTTTTTGTATTTGATGCAATCATAAAACAATGTGTGAATTCTGAGTTAAAATAAATAGGTCATAGGTCTTACAGTTTGTTTTTATATAGAAATATACAAAAGGGTTTCAAGTAATCCATCAGAGACAGAAAGGCAAGGTGTGATGTTTTTTGTGGGTAAGCGTGTTATAATTTCCTGTATGCTTTAGGAAAAAAAAATAATAAAATCAGGTCAAAGACTGGCTTACCATTGCAAGATTGTTCAAGTCTAGCTGTATAGGAATACAAAATTCACATTATTCAGATGTTCAGACTGGGTGACAATGTTACTTATACAGTAAAAGTTGCCATATGGGACAATATCAGTCTGAAAAAGCTGTGAAATATGCAGCTCTTATGTTATTATAGTCAACAATAGAAACGTATAACAGTAACAATTGCTTCCAACAAGGCATTCGACAAGAGAATTTATCTTATGACATGTTGACACTGTCAATTGGAATTGGAATTGTAAGTAGAATAAACAGGAACAAAAAAGAGGAGCCTGATAGATGAGGGTTAGGCACTGTTTAAATGATCCAAAAACCCTAATTGTAATGGGAAGGGAGAAGGAAGGTGTGAATAATTTGATAGGTGAGTCCATGAGTCAGAGGAAACTCATAGGGCTGAAGTTGGTTGCACAGAGAAGAATTGGCAATTAAATTGTTTTGTCTGTCATTATCTTCTGCTAATAGTTCTTCTATATATGTAATGTGGTTATACAAAATTGAGAGTTCTACTCACCTCGGAAAGCTGGGCGATTGGTAAAATGTTGCCATTTTTGCGAAATGCATTGAAATCCATGAATCCATCCAAGAGGTGAAATTAGCACGTTTTAGGTGGTTTATATGGCTTCTGAGACAGAATCTTCTTATCCTCAACCCATTATTGAGCCAGAATCCGTTTACTCATTATGCATATTGATAACAATTTGAAAATAGGACATGTTTTAACACAATGGGCCTGATGTATTAAAGCTCTCTAGGACTAGAGAAGATAGACTATCATAGAAGAACCTAGGTGATCCAGCAGACCTTGAATGGATTTCTTTAAAAACATTTGTTGGCAAATGTTTCTAATCCTGGACCAGATCCATTTCAGGTTTGCTGGATCACCAAGGTTCTCCTTTGATAGTCTATCTCCTCCAGTCTTGGAGAGCTTTAATAAATCAGGTCCAATCAGTTAACCTAAATTGGTCCATGCCTCCCAGATGACAACCGGTAGTGGGTAATACATCAGAGATATTGAAAATGTGTTAAAAAATAATTCACAAGAGTTAGTTCAATTCTCTGCCATTCTGTCTGCATTTGTTTGCAAAGGTTTTCATCCACATCCTAAAAACATGGACAAGTTCTGTAGAACTGATCAAGGGTAACAACTCTTTTCCTTAGATTCAGTGCAGTGAGGTACCATTGTTACTCTACGATTTCAGACACCACATCTAATAACTGGTAAGCTGCAATATATTAGTTTTGATTGCACAATATTTTCATTTTTATACAAATTTAATTTTATTATTAGTACTTTGCTAATGTGTTATGTGTTAATAATTAATGAGTAATGTGTTAATAATTTAGAACGGAAGAGTTCAATGTTTAAAATAGATATTATGGAACTATTTTAACTTGCAGTTTTTTGTTTCCTTGTATCCATTTTACTTTTTTATATTTCAAAAGTGTGGTATGTCTCTTTCTGCTCTATTTACCAGGGCTGGGCCGAGGAGGGGTAAGAAAAGGAGGCGGAGTGCTTGAGCAGAAGAGGGGTACAAAAAGTGCAGGACCCGCAATCTATGCTGCTGAACTAGCTCACATTTCAGTTTCGCCTTTGATGGCACAATACCTAGTCACAACACTTTAACTATTTTAAAGGTAAATTTGATTTTAAGTTGAGTTATCCAATACTATCCTATTAAATCTATCACTTTCAGACCCTCTTTAATAGAAGCTACTTACTTATACTTACCTTCCAAAAAGTCCTGATTATGCCAAGCACCTACTGCTCCTCTGTTCACTTTAATAAACTTTCTCTGTGGCTGGATCTGTGTACTGTGCTATAGGAATAAATGTATCAAGTGGCCGCACGTGCAAAAAAGTGCCAGGGGTCTTTTGTGGAAAATCATCTTATCATAAAGATAAAATTTTAGGTGTGTTGGCTACAGTGCAGGGACCGTTTAAAGTTACTAAAAATCTGGGCACAGGTTTACTTTAATAAGGTTAAAAGTTACAGTAGAAATAAGTTACAGGTTATTCCTAGCAATTAATTTGGGATAGAGAGTTGTTACTGGGCTCTAGAGTCTTAGCTATAGTTGAGGTTAGGAGTCATTTCAAAATTGAAAGGTCAGAGTTTTTTTTTTTGGTGTGACATAATTTAATCTAATTGGTGATATTAGGGCTGTTGCATATTCCATGTAAAATGAACGATTCCAAATTCAACAATGATGCTTTAAGGTTTATTATCATTAATTTGTGAGTTTCCTAGAACACAAAACTACAGCTTAGAATTGCAAATTGTTGATTTGAATTTGTAGGACTTTGTGCGGTAGCTTTTTGTTATACATACTTTTATCGGACAGTTCAATGTTACCACTGACTGTCTATGGAGAGGTACCCAGTTTAAGCGTATCTCTACCCATACTATGGATAGGAAAGGATAAGGGTACCATGTACAGTCATTAAATACAAACTATATATTATGTAATGTGACTCTGTTTAACAATTCCTTGCAGCTGCCACAACCAAACAGAGCAGAATAAATAAAAATCCCAGGATATTACCAAATATAAACAGCGTTGTTTTGTTAACATAATGGCTGTACTCTGGGGTGTGTTCCTGAAAGTCCTGTGACATCAACAGGACAAAAACCATCAGAATTTTTTGTTCTTATTGCTTTTCTGAACAGCCCATTAGTGCAGTCACATTTGCCTATTACAGAGGATATAAATTCTTTGGTGTGCATACTGTTGGTACAGATTCACTTTAAATCTCAGTAATTGTGAATCCTGTATATCTATATTTGGACAACTGCTGAAATAGTCATTTATCAGTGGTTTGCTGACTTTTATTGTAGTATCGGTCCTAAATTCAGTGTGTCAGCCAGACCTATTCCTGGCACTTACACATTAGTGAGTCACAAAGTATCTGCAAACTAGCATGTAAGTCATCTCAGTTACGGCTCAATCACCTTCCTCGTCACACATCAGTCACATCTGTGCGGCAATAACACAATCCCAGCTGGCATTGTGTCATTCGGATCACATCACACATAATCTTTTCTATTTCAGTAAAGTATGAGTATGCTGCACTTCATTGTTTTTATGTACAAAGTGTGACGGTCCCCCTCCTGGGTGTGTCTGCTCCCTTATTACCTGGTCATGTAAGTTCATTTAAAGAGTCTGCAATGACAGATTGATTGACAAGTTTTTGTAATACTGTGATTTTTTAAAATTATATTATTGCAGATTTGCATCATTTAGGAAAAACAAAACACACAAAGCACGCAAACAAACAAAGAATGGGCAAAATTACTAAATTGTGACTATGAAAGGAAGTAGAGGCTTTGCTGCAGGAGCTTACAGTCCAAACTCATGTCTGTTTGTAAAACAGACTAGGCACTAGTTAATTGTATCATATCATTTTATATAGTTCAATGACCATTTTCAATTTTGGACCTATAGCCAGATCATTTAGAGATCAAAATGCCTACAAGTGTTGGGTGCCAAGGTAAATGTAGAACTATGTGTCAGCGCAGCACATGGAGTCAAAAAATATAAATACAAAGTCCAGATAGCATTCTGAAATTATCAGTAGTTGAAATGTATATTATTATTATTATTATTATTATTAATAATATTAAACAGGATTTATATAGCTCCAACATATTACGCAGCGCTGTATATCAAATAGAGGTTGCAAATGACAGACAAATACAGACAGTGACACAGGAGGAGGAGAGGACCCTGCCCCAAAGAGCTTACAATCTAGGAGGTAGGGGAAGTAACACACAAGGAGGGGAGATATGTAGAGATATGTAGACGTTTTCAAAAGACAAAAGAAGATGGGTAGGCAAGTTTAAAAAAAATGGGATTTGTATATACAGTTGGGACCATTATTTTACATAGCCACTTGAAGGCATGTATACATGGTCACTTTATTTGCAAGGGAAATGCTATTCTTGCCATAGAATAAAGAGAATGAGCAAACATTGTAAATGTGTTGCAATTAGCTTTACTGCCATGCTAGTAAACAATGTATTGTATTCCCTCCACAGACAGGAATAGCCCTCTTTCTGCACGCACGTTGAGGTTTAGTATCCCCCGAGATAGAATTAGCACCATGGCAATAATAGGAAATGTTGTAGCTCCTGTGCCTATAGAAGAGAGACCTATACATTTCGAGGAGTCAGAAATAGAAAAGGATCTGGGGGTTCTGGTAGATCATAGACCCAATAACAGCATGCAATGCCAAGCTGCAATATCTAAATCTAGTAAAATACTTTCTTGTATTAAAAGAAGAATAGACTGCGGAGATGGAGACATAATCCTGCCCCTGTACAAAGCATTGGTCAGACCACAACGGGAATATGCAGTCCAGTATTGGGTACCACAAGAAGAATGTTTGTGGAATTGGAGAAAATGCAGAGAAGGGCAACTAAACTAATAAAAGGAATGGAGGAGCTCAGCAATGAGGAGAGATTAGCTGAACTGAATCTATTCTCCCTTGAGAAAAGAAGTATAAGGGGGTTATGATCACCCTGTATAATATATAAGTGGTCCATATAGAGTACTCTATTCCCCATTATTAACTTTGAGGTCTTTACAAAGAACAAGAGGTCACTCTTTGCGTCTGGAGGAAAAGAAGTTTAGGCTCTGGATAAGGAAGGGATTCTTCACTGTAAGGTCTGTGAAATGTGGAATCTGCTCCCTCAGGAAGTAGTTTTAACAAACCCTAAAGATTGCTTTATGAAAAAGCTGGATGCTTGTCCAGAAGTGCACAATATAACTGGGGATAAAAAAGATAAAGATAACATAGACTGTTGATCCCATGAACATCCGATTGCCTCATGGGATCAGGAAGGAATTCTTTTCCCCTGTTGGAGCAAATTGTACCAGGGTTTTTTTTCCCTTCCTCTGGACCAACTATGCCCATGGGGTTTTTATGTGGGATATGTTTATTTCCCTAGTGGTTGAACTTGGTGGACTTATGTCTTTTTTCAAACTTACTAACTATGTAACTTTGACTGTGATCCCCCAAATCTGTCAGATAAGTGGTTTTCCTTTTGTTAGGCTGTGTATGCAGACAATCGTTGCATGACAGATTTTTAAGTAAAAAATTCGGAAAAATAATTTCCAGTTATCAAACCTCCATTGAATTCTCTCCACACCTAATTGCCCCATAGCAGTTAACTATACAATGCCATAGAACATATAAAGCAGAAGTGCTGAAGATTGATGTGGTGGCTGCCTAGTTGTGTGTTGTAAACAGCTTGTTGATTACTGAGTTCCACAATTCAATCTTCAATATACCGTATTTTTCGGCGTATAAGACGCACTTTTTCTTCCCCAAAACTGGGGGGGAAAAGTGGGTGCGTCCTATACGGCGAATGCAAGTTTTAAAAATAAATAAAACCGGTAACATACTTACCCGATACCGCGATCCTGCGTGC
>NC_092871.1:21841415-21853164 GCF_032062135.1 Pyxicephalus adspersus
AATAATCTTTTAGAATCTTTTTTTTCTAGATTTTCCTCCTTTAAAATTGGGTGCGTCTTATATGCCGGAGCGTCTTATACGCCGAAAAATACGGTAGACAAAAATGCAGTGCCCCTTCCTTCATTATCAAGATCAAGGTACTGCTTTGCAAAAAAAAAAAAAAAAATAGAAAAAAAATCAAAACTGACTCTAAATTATGATAGCTTCTGTTTAATGTATAACTGTTCTTTGGTCATGTAGAGGAATGCACCAGTTTCATGTTGGAGCAAACCCCCTATATATATACAGCCATGTTTTTAAGCTTCAATGTATTTAAATAGACTCCTGTGCTACACAATTTATTCCAACAGTCTTCTCATAACATTTTATGTGAATTTAACATATTTTATGCATATTTTTTTTCTGTTAAAACCTACATTGTGTAGACATCCAATAGCACTGATACTTCTGCAGGGTGCTGGCATCTTGGACGTGATGTCAGCAGCCCTATTGTCACACTCCATAGTTTTTATATTTTATTATTAAACTGAATTTATATAGTGCCAACATATTAGGCAGCGCTGCACATTAAATAGGGGATGCATATGGTGTCAATTCCCTTCATTCTGATACATGCGCACCCCTGGGTTCCATAAACACAGGGCCTTGACCTCCCCAAGTCTGTGGGGACCCCATAGGAAGACATTGACCTCAACTATAACGCAGTGCTGTACATTAGATAGGGGTTGCAAATTTATTTCTCAGGGATCCTTAGACAAGCCCTTTGTTGTTATTAGTATTATTATTATTAATATTAATAATAATTAACAGGATTTATATAGTGCCAACATATTACACAGTGCTGTACATTAAATAGGGATTGCACACTTAAGCTAGGTACACACTTGCAATAATTATTGTTAGAAAACGAACAACTATTATGCACGATTATATAAACGATCGTATTGTGCACAATTCTGTACATTTTGTTACAATGCGATTGTTCAAATATAATCCACAGATAATGTACACACGCTAGAGACGATCGTTTGAAAGATACAGGAAGGGACATGTGAAAGAGAAAGTGTACTGCAGAACAGGCCATGACCACTGAAGGACCGTACACACAATAGATAGTAAATAATCGTCGCTCATTTAGATCTGCCAGGACGGTTGTTCGTTTTCAGGGACAATCCTCATTCGTCGGCGTCGTTGTGCACTTTTTTGTTAACGATTATCAGACGATCGATCGTCAGTCATTCGTTTCCAACGTTTGTTGTTATATTGTGCCTTAGATATCCTTATATAGTAATATAGTATATTAATATTACAATTGAGGTCTTCCTATGGGGTCCCCACAGACTGAGGTCAAGGCCCTGTGTTTTTTAACCCAGGGGTGCGCATGTATCAGAACGGAGGGAATTGACACCATTTGCAACTACTATTTATTGTACAGCGCTGTGTAATATGTTGGCACTATATTATTATTATTATTATTATTATTATTATTATTATTAATAAACAGGATTTATATAGCGCCAACATATTACGCAGTGCTGTACATTAAATAGGGATTGCACACTTAAGCTAGGTACACACTTGCAATAATTATTGTTAGAAAACGAACAACTAACTATTATGCACGATTATTTTGAACGATCGTATTGTGCACAATTCTGTACATTTTGTAACAATGCGATTGTTCAACTATAATCCACAGATAATGTACACACGCTAGAGACGATCGTTTGAAAGATACAGGAAGGGACATGTGAAGGAGAAAGTGTACTGCAGAACAGGCCATGACCACTGAAGGACCGTACACACAATAGATAGTGAACGAATGGAATGGTCGTTCGTTTCCAGTGACAATCCTCATTCATCGTGTCCTTGTGCACTTTTTTGTTAACGATTATCAGACGATCGATCGTCAGTCATTCGTTTCCAACGATAATTATTGCAAGAAGCTTTACTTCTCAGGGATCGTTAGATATAGTTATATTGTGCCTTAGATATCCTTATATAGTGCCAACATATTACACAGCGCTGTACAATAAATAGTAGTTGCAAATGGTGTCAATTCCCTCCATTCTGATACATGCGCACCCCTGGGTTAAAAAACACAGGGCCTTGACCTCAGTCTGTGGGGACCCCATAGGAAGACCTCAATTGTAATATTAATAAACAGGATTTATATAGCGCCAACATATTATGCAGCGCTGTAAAATAAATAGGGGTAGCAAATGACAGACAGATACAAGCAATTTACACAGGAGGAGGAGAGGACCCTGCCCCAAAGAGCTTACAATCTAGGATGTGGGAGAATTAACACACAATAGGATTTGTTGCATGTTTTTATTTATTGTTCTACATTGACTTTCACTATGTTTATGTCTCCACAGGTAAACTTGGCGGACTTATAGCTGCGAGACTGACAGCCACGTTATGAGCCACTTTATTGATCCAGGGGACTATATAATTAGAGGGCGGATGGATACATTTCGTTGGAAAGAAAGAGTAAATCCTTTTTTGAACGCGCATTGATACGCAGACTGTGAATGCAGAGTAGTTACGCCCCCGGAACGTACGATTGGTTAGTTTTGTGGCGACGTCATCACCCAGAGGAGGGAGTCTCCGGGCAACGGGGGCTGTAATGGGGCAAAGCTATTCCAATAGCGCAGCAGAGGCTGCTGCTGGCTTCTCCGCGGCCGGAGAGTGGAAAAAGCGCTTCAGGCTCCGTAGAAGACAGGGGAGAGAAGGGAAGAGCCCGGCCAAGCAGCACTCTGGCTCCCAGAGGAGGGAAGTGAGTACAGGGCAGAGCATACAGCAACCTGAGGCTGGCAGCGGCAAGTCACCTAGTGCAGCTCAGGACAGAGAGCATCCCGAGAGCAGCCTAAGTATAGGGCAGGGTGAGGAGATAGGGGGAGGCCCACAACAAGCCACTGAGGACAGGGCACAGCATCTGGATATTACAGCAACTTCAGATCAGGGCATTGCCCATCCAGGGTCACGTGACCAGTCACCAGAGGGCACAGGGCAGGGCATAGGGCAAGCAGAGCCATTGACAGATACCCAGCAATATATTCCATCCGGTGCCACTAAAGCTGCGCAATCCTGTGACACGGCACACTATATACCTGGGAAGGTGTTCATATCTGCCGCTCATCCGTCAGATTTACCTGGCGCACAGGAGGACGTACTGACACTGTGCCAAGGTACAGCGACCAGCACACAAGCCGCTGCAGGTCCTGACATGAGACTGGATGGGCAGGGAACGCGGCACAGAAGGGATATGTCCTCGTGTGATGCCGCCAAGTCCGCTATGTCCGGCAGAGAGAGAACCTGGGTTGAAAGCGATGGGAAGATTTTTTTGGAATCTTCTAAGGAAACTCTAAAAAGTGTTTTGGGGGACACCGAGCACCTGGATTGCAGGAGAGTGGAGGTGACCAGCACAAAGGTAACAAAGACTTTGGAACACAGAGGGAATCTTTTTACCGGGACCGTAGAGAAGACGGTGAGCCATTCTATGAGTAGTGTGGAGCAAATGTCACGAATATCTGGTGCTGGAAAAGATGGACAGATTAGCAAAGCGCATAAAGAAAAGACAACTGGATTTTACTGCTCCGAGGTCCTATTGCAGAGAAGCAACATCTCCATAACCAAAAAAGTTGGATCCAACTTGCATCCTCATTATAGTCCCATTGAGGATTTGTGGAATGGTGACACTGGAATTCCTGGCTTAAAGCTCACCCCGCCAGAGGCAGAGAGCACCAGTGAAGCCCCCCAGACTGAGGAGCCATCCAGAGACTCCTTGTTACACAGAAGAGCTCCTCCTTTGCTTGTGGCCTCTGAAAGTCAAAGTTATTCCATTCCCCGACTTATTGTCACTCGTGATGCTAGCCCCAAGAGAGGACTTTCCCCTTCATTGTCTCCCCAACTACACGAAACCGGCTTTGCTCTAGATGTCCCCTTCTTCGGGGAAGCAGAATCCCCCGCATCGGACAGTGGTTGTGGTGGATCTCCCATACCTTCTCTCTTCTTGCGCAAGCTGTCCAGTTCCTCGGGTCTGTCTTCTGCTTCATCCTTCGAAGAGTCTGAAGATGACTTCATCGGCAGTGATGTGGAACCCAACGGGTTACAGCTACTTATCTGCAATCCTGAAGAGCAGGGGCAAGCTGTGAGTATACCATGTATGATATCTGGTGGTGACTTTTGTCTGGTTTGGGTACAAATTGTACCAATTATCTGTTCTCGGTTGTTGTGTCTTAGAATAGTTTACCAACCTTGGCCTTCAAGGACCACACAGCCCTCGGGTCTGATACATGCCAACCGATTCCTTTTCATCCCAATGATAATTCTCTACTTTCGTTTACAGTGTTCCTTTAATATTCCATATATATCCCGTATCTTTCTTACTTTTCTAAGTGTATTTTCTAGACTCACACGTTATTTCATCATTGAACAAACTGGAAAGCAGGAACTCTTGGTAATAGTTTTCCGTGCAATCTTTAGGCAATAGCAACGACTTTAAACCAGCTTTGAGTTCCAAAAATAACTAAAATGGACCAGATAAACAGCAGGTTCTAACTAAAGTTGCCTTGTTACTTTTGGTTACTTTTGTGATTAAAAGCTGGGTGAAAATGTGTGTGTGTTTATGGCTAGAAGTTTTAGTTCTTTATCATTATCGACCAGCAAAGTATCCAGGATAATCCAAAGGCCTCACCACAGAGGATAAAGCATACATATCATTGGTTTTATGGATCTTTAACATTGGCACAAATCAGCTTGTGTGTATGTTGTCTGATTCCATATTGAACGGGCATTCATCTTTGCTATTGTTCTTGGGTTACTGCAAGCTAATGAACTACTTTCTCCAAAGCAATTACTGGAAAATAGGCTTTGTACACACGTACAATGGTTCTCGTCCGATAATCGGCTCAGGGCTGATATCGTACGAGAATCTGGCGTGTGTACAGCGCTTGCCGTCCATCGTTCGAACGACCGTCCTTGCAGATCCGCGGACAATGGATGAGGAACGATCATATTGGAAGTGAAGGGGAGAGAGCAAAGCAGGGTGCCGCTCTGTCGTTCTCCCCTCCCCTCTCCATAGAGAAGAATAGTGCTTTATGTACAATGCGTGTTCATGCATCGTGCAGTCGTTAGTTGTTGGAAAGGATCTTTCATGATCCTTTCTTACGACAATTCTTGCACGTGTGAACATAGCCTTAGTTTTGGAGCCAGAATTCTGAAAGTGTAAAGGACAGAACACATTAGCAGAGCTCTTCTTTATTTTCTTCCATATTCATACTTGAAGCTGCTCTAGTACAGAACACTGTGTGCCAAGTCCATGGAACTTGACATTGATCGATAATTCCTTCTGCATCAGCAGGTATGGAGATGGTTAAATTACCAGCTTGTCTTCCTGGGTTTTTTGAGTAACTGCACCTTGTATCTTGTCAGGGCTTGCAGGCAATAAATAGTAACTGCCAATGGTTCTCTGTTTCAAGAAGAGAAAAAAAAAACATAGACAAGAACTTGTCTCATTTAAGTCATTTTTGTGGTGTGAACTTAGTTATGTATTCGAGTAATGCTGCACTAAGGGTTAATTCACTTACATAAAATCTATGCTTTTATGGTTACAACTTAATGTGTGTTATGTGATTGTGTCCAACATAGCCCCCAGCTTTCATCTGTGCTGAACAAAAGCAAGAGCTGAAGCATGAAACACATGGGCACATCATTGAAAGGATTATCATGCTCTGATGAACACCTTGTCGCTGAGCATCCAGGTCCATAGGTGAGGACATCGTCTTGCATGTGCACACTGCTGCTAATTTTGCACCTGACCAAGCCGAACAATATACCAATCCGTAATGGGTATTATTATTAAACAGTATTTATATATATCGCCAACATATCACGCAGTGCTGTACAATAAATAGGTGTTGCGAATGACAGACAGATACAGACAGTGACACTTGAGGAGGAGAGGACCCCGCCCCAAAGAGCTGAATCGTTCAAAATTTGTAAAAAACATGATGGAAAATCTGTTCTTCCGGTTGTTTTTCTTTACAGATAAAAAAGTAATGGAAATTATTTCTTCATTACAGAGAAAAAGTAATGGAAATTGCAATCTGATGTATTAGATTGTTTGTTTGTACACACAAGACTACAAAACCTTTGTACATTTAGTAGAGATTTACTAATATTTCTGATCTTACCACAACCATTTGGAACCCTAAACATTGCTAGCTTACAATTGGTGAGCTGCTGAATTCGCTTAAGATTAGCGGTTGCCAACTGGTGGACCGCAAGAAAGTTTTGGTGGTCTTTCCAGAGCCCAATAATGTAGTGATCCATGACAACCAAAAGGTTGGCGACCACTGCTATAGATTTCCTAGTGTTTTATAGATCAGGTCAGAAAAGAAAACCTCTTTACTTGGCCTTACATGCAGGGCTCGTATTGGACGAGAATCTGTACAGCCGCCATCAGACGTCGTTCATGGATCCTTCCTGGCAGATCCATGAACAACGGACAATAGCAATACAAGTGAAGGGGAGAGGGCACTGCGGGGTGCTGCTCCGTGTTGTATGTACATCGCTCGTTCATGCATATTTCAGTCTTTTATCATTGGAAAGGATTGTGAAAGACCCTTTTCCAATGACAAAAGTCTAACGTGTGTACGTAGCCTAAAGCTGCATGCATACGTGCAATTATAGTCGTTGGGAAGGATCTTTCATGATCCTTTCCAATGACTAAGGACTGCACGATGCATGAACAAGTGCTGTACATACATCACCTTTCTGCTCTATGGAGAGGGGAGGGTGAGAATGATGGAGTGATCATTCGTTGTCCATCGTCTGTGGATCCGCTAGGACGGTCGTTCGGACGATGGACAGCGGGCTCTGTACCCACGACATATTCTCGTCCGATACCTGCCCTGAGCCAATTATCGGGCGAGAACCATTGGACGTGTGTACGTAGCTTTGGAGTTATACAGTGCTTCAATATTATTTATATTGAGATTATTTTGTATTAGAATGAATGTTTTGTATTGCATTTGTGAACTCCTGTAACTAGTGAAAGGGGAGAGGTGGCATGACTTCTGTTTTTCAGGGCTATTTGTAGGTTCATTTTGTGATAAAAGTAAACCTAGTATCCCCAAACTTATTTATCAGATTAGTTGAGCAAAGATGACCCAGAGTGAGGTGTGATCGTTCAGATTGTTGGCAAGGTGCCAGCCACCAAGAGCTGCATTTGAACCCATGTTCCCACTGCCATAACATAGCTTGATTTAATAACACTGTGTAACACTAAAAGCAGAAAGCAAAACCTGTATAAGCAGAAAGTAAATATGGCTACCTTGGTGTATAAATTCAATTACATTATGCCGCCCTATTACATGCTTCTGCTTTATTAAAAATAGAGTGCTATGTGTTCCCTTGTCAATGTTCTAAAGTGTATTCATTTTTTTTGTAACTGTTGCCTGTTTGCACTGTCTTTAAGTGACAACTTCAGTTCCATGTGTGAGACTTCTAATATTTGTTAGAATATCACCCTAACCTTACAGAAGGGTGAAAACATGATTGGCGTTATGTAGCTGGCTCTGCCAAGTGAAGTTTGGCCCCTTGAACAATGCAGGCATCATCAGATCGCAGGTCAATCACCCGCACCTTAGTAACCTTAGAGGATCCCTGAGGCTTCCGGGTTGAAGAAAAATAGCAGAGGTTATTCTTTCCCTATTCATTGATATGAATCTTGTTCTCAGCAAGACCAACCTATTTGTGGATTCACTACCTGATCCTGGAGCCTGTGGGCAGTTGATCCGTCTTCATGGCCACATTAGTGTGCTAATTGGTGATTTTGATATGTGCCTACAGTTCAGCTTAAGTAGCAATTTGCTTTTGAGTCTTGTAAACATTTCTCTAATAGCTGATACATAATACTCTGAAGTTATGTATTCTGTAATATTCATATAGATCCACAAACTCATCCTGTACAATAAAGGGTTTGTTGGACATTGCAAAGTTTTATAGGTATACTTGATTCTTCAGATTGTACAAGAAGTATATAGAACACTTTATATAGCCATATACTGGGAGGATATATACACTGGGTTTGACACCCATTCTCCAGGTGTTGCTCAACTTTTGTAAATGCTTTCATCTTAGGCTGGCGATAAACATGGGAAGGTTGTCAGACATAGACATGGTATGTCTACCACCCATATTGGCCATATATACAGTTTAGCTTCCTTACAGTTCCCAGCACAATTAAGATTGCTTTTAAATAAAAAAAGCAATTTAATAGATAAAGACAACCTACCACTATCCCCGCTGGGCACAAATAGTGTGTGGATACCTAGCCATCACACCTACCTGTATGTTCAAAATATATAGAAGCCCCTCCAAATGAGTTGATGTGTTTCCAGTGAATAGAACCCTGGCCTTTCCTACTTTACACCTTTGGGGTGAATTGGAACTCCAACTTCTCATCCAGCAAATACCCTTGAAGACACCTCTGTATTAATGTCTATGGTTGTCAAAAGTTTTGGTCAAGTGTCCACATGACTTTGGCCATAAGGCAATGATGGTTGGTTGAACAAATCAAGATATTTGTTTTTACAATGAAAAGCTGAATAATATTTGCATGTGTATGACTGAGTTAAGGCTTGTCTGTGGGCCCTGTGCTGTCCCATAAATGTGTTTTGAGTCTCTGCCAAACACTGATGGCTTGTTAGGGGCAAATAATGCCAATAAGAACAATCTTCATTTCTCTTGTGTTGGCCAATCGTGCAAAAAAGCCCTTAGATTTCACAGATTTCCCAGATTGCACCAATTGTCATCATAATTACACAAGTCTTTTTTCTATGGGAATTTTTTTTTTCTACAATTTGATTTGCTGCTTTGATATTTTAGGTTGAGCAGAGCAAGCATTCTGCAACTTAAAAAAACCCTGATTTACGTACTTATTATTAAAGCAGAAATACCCAGAAAACAAAGTTTAAGGGTCATCTTGGCAGCCATGGAGCTGGTATTTTTAGATACACTGGGTGTTCCCCCCAGAAGCCGTGTGGAAAGAAATTGTGGGCGGCTGGCAGCCCCTGTATTGTGACCCCAACTCTTTTGTAACCACCCAAAAATAAGCCGGGTGGTTACTGAATAGTGCTAGGTGTTGTGCCCGGCTTAAAGGGGCTGGGGAGAACACTGGATACTGATTAAAGCTGAACTCCAGTTTTACCCTTCCTTTTTGCACATTTTGTGGATAGGTTTCTCCTGTGCTGAAAGCCATTTGTCCCATTTGCTTGCACACACTGTGATATTTATACAACAATAATTGGAGATGTTCGTTTTTGATTGATGGACTAACAGGATCATCTAGTCCACTCCTCCCTATCAGTTGTCCCAGCCCTCACCATTTTTAGCTGCTTGCTTTCTGTTCAGTCAGTCATTTAGTTTCAGCTGCATGTGTGTACATTTCCTGTGTAAGGTGTGCATGCAAATGCAGCCTGCTCAGGAATTCCTGATACAGTGTGTGAGAGGTGTTGCTATGACCTGATCCCCTGATGTTGCTGCAATTTACTATTCTTCTGTCTTGTGCGTATTTCACACAGACTTTTGCTAAACTTACACGTCATGAATTCACAAAGTAATGAGTGCACCAGCACAGATGCTAGATACAGGGAGCCAAGGTTTGTTATTTATTGTGCTGTCAGCAGGAGAGAAATGACAAAAATTAGAGAAAAAAATCCTTGGAAGATAAGCTCAGCATGGGGGAAGGACGTGGAGCAAGCATAGACTTCTCTTGACTCCTAAGGATAGATCCCTTGCAGACCCTGTAATATTAGAGGAATCAAGAAAAGAGAGTACAGTACAAGATCAAGGCACTATACCGGGAAAAGCAGGTATATCTTTTTATCAGGTTATCTTTAGGATGCTAATTAGACTGCAGCTTTAACACTGGCAGCCCCGATTCATTTAAACTGGTACATTTAATAGGTGGCTTTGAACTTTACAAGCTCTTTATTTGATTATTTGATATGATATTGAAAGAGAAGAGCAAGACCCACACTCGGAAATCATCATCGGTGTATCAGTGCCGTCGTATCTGAAGTTGATAACTGTTACAGTGCATAATAATACAATGTGTTTCATACCGGCTGCCAATGTTTGCTGTATTTTGGCAGGCTGATTGATGACTTGCCATTGCCAACTGAGGATCTGTTTTAGGTAAATAGGATTATAGTAGTGTAATCTTCATCTAATGTTCCCAAGGTTAGGTGTGGTACTTCATATTTCAGCATTCCTGGTTGTCATTTTTTTTTTTAATTTCCCAGACCACACCTGCAAGCTCTCTCAAAACCAAAATGGCAGCACACACGCTATTCAAACCGATTGTCTGTATGAGTTTGAGGAGTTCTGTTCTGGAACCTCTATTAACAAAAGTTCAAAGCTGGGTTGGGTCAGTTTCCATGCTGTATGGGCTGAGCACAGTATCTTTTGTTTGATAAGAATAGATATCCGCGGCCAGTCGTTTTATTGTTTGTGTAGAGAAGATGTTATTTACATGCTTCTAAAAATAAGCACCGGAAATGTACACATCCCTTACCTTGGACTCTATTTTCAGGACTCCTTGGAAAACCAGTTCTAGAAACAGTGAAAATGTTCATATCAGATAAACTGTGTGCAGCAACAGCAAAATCACCTACACTGAACTTGAACTGTTAGATTTCTGGTAAGGTGAAGGACTGCAAGTATCCGATTCCTGGAGAAAAATAGAGGAACAATGGGTTGCTTGTGGTAGCCGGAGACAGAGAGATGCAGGAACAAGGACATATTTTGGTAGACAGTATTCATTTATTGGTAATAAATATAAATAGTGGGTGAATTACATTTATAAAGCCCTAAGTAATCGGCCACTCCATCAGAAGGCCGTGTGATAGGACAGCAATGCAGAATTATAGTTTGGAGACAGGGATGCAGCATTGTGAATCTATTAGTGCCTGGAAATGGACCTTCATGGCAGGCTGACTTAGACTTTTAAAAATGAAACGAACTAGGTGAAGTTTGTATGAGATTATAATGAGTGGGTTTTCATTACACTTTAAAAGCCTGTTGCTTTAACCAGATCCCAAGCCTACCCCGAAATACTACTGCAATTAGCACTCATCTGTGCCTATCCTTTGCTCTCTTGGTGCTCCGGTGGCCACTTCTGCCTCTGCAAACTAACCATTGTCAACATTAGCAGTGCGAAAACTTTTTTTCTATTACTCTTTTATTACTGATTTAAAGCAGAACTAAATCTGAAATACCTGTTAATGTCCCCGTTAACGTCTTCCAGCCACACAATCTTTTTCATCTTTAGCCAGGATTGCTAGGAACAAAGTTTGACAACTGGGCGGTGATCAGGTGGGTAAGAACCATTATTGGGATATAGCCTGTTATTATTACTCAGTATTCATAAAGCGCCATCATATTATGCAGCGCTGTTCAAAGCCCGTAGTCATTTCACTAGCTGTCCCTCAAAGGGACTCACAATCTAATGTCCCTACCATAGTCATATGTCATTAATGTAGTCTAAGGTCAATTAACCTAACTGCATGTTTTTGGCATGTGTGAGGAAACCAGAGTACCCGGAGGAAACCCACACAGAGAACCTACAAACTCCATGCAGATAGTGCCCTGGCCAGGATTCGAACCTGGGACCCAGCCCTGCAAAGAGGCAAGAGCGCTAACCCCTGAGCCACCATGCTGCCTGTTCTTTTTTACA